>NC_091359.1:5620046-5920046 GCF_038502225.1 Cherax quadricarinatus | reverse complement strand
AGAAGAAGAAAAATTGTCATAGCTTGTATATGTACATAAAATATAAAATAATGTCTGATTTCCAAGGAGCATCCTTCAGTTATAACCCAAACTACAGTACTACTATTCAGGGTACAATTAAATTTCTTTTCACAGTATGTACAGTATGTAGCTTATGGCTCTTATTCCTTCAGTATACATGTACAGTGGACCCCCGCATAACGATCACCTCCGAATGCGACCAATTCTGTAAGTGTATTTATGTAAGTGTGTTTGCACGTGTATGTTTGGGGGTCTGAAATGGACTAATTTACTTCACAATATTCCTTATGGGAACAAATTCGGTCAGTACTGGCACCTGAACATACTTCTGGAGTGAAAAAATATCGTTAACCGGGGGTCCACTGTATATTAAATTATCTTTCTAATTTAGTAGATTTAGTATGAGATTAGATTATGGTGATGGACTATGGAGGCTTTGAGCCTTGGTAACATGACTAGATAACAGTACAGTATTTAAAGATTTTTCAAGACGGGGAAAAGAGCCCAGCATAAAAGGAATCCTGTTTCTCAGAAGGTAGTACCATATCTTCTGCGGAATTGTCTACCACCCTCCAACCTATAAGTAAGCTTATTTTTCAATAATTCCTTTGATGCATTCAAAATTACAATTTTTATTTGTGAAGCTTTATGCTGTGGTTTTAGAATTCTTAAAAATTTTGTTGTGCATATTATAAGATTTCTGATTATTGTATATTTTGTATATGCAATTATTTGAAATATACTGTACTCTGAATCATTTAATGTATAATGGTGATATGTCAGATTGCAACATGAGCTGATGACACTGATGATGTCCACGGACAAAGGAATCTCGGCATTTCCTGAGGGAGACAACCTGTTCAAGTGGATCGGCACACTCACAGGCCCAAGCGCTACAGTAAGTATCTAATCTTAATGGCATAATGTCTTGTCTTCATGCTCTTCCTTTAATTTTATACATGGTTTATCAAAATTCATGGAAAACCATGCAGTGTGTTGGACTACAGTTGTACCTTGACATACGAGTTTAATTCATTCCGTGACTGAGCTCGTAACTCAATTTGCTAGTGTATCAAATCAATTTTCCTCATTGAAATGCCATTAATCCGTTCCAGTCCCCCCAAACACCCCAGTTTTTTTGTTATGGGTTTTTAAATAAGAAAAATGTATTTATAAATAAATTATTTTTGCCTTTTTTGCCAGGTCCCACCAATGTTTTAGAAATGCTGGAGTATGTGAAACTCCTTGAAGCACGGTGTAAGATGAGTGTCACTCCACTGCTGACAGTGTAGCAGTGGAGTGACATTTGATAATCGTGCACTGCCTTGGCTTTATTTTTCACTGTTACACACAAACATGTCTGTCTGTTTGTTGGTCTAGTTCTGTCTGTTTATCTGTCTCTGCTTATGTGTCTTTCTGTCTACCTGTGTTTGTCTTCCTGTCTCTCTACTTGTCTTTGTCTAAGAGAGAGAGCCACTCATGAACCAACAGGTATTACAATGCAGAGTTGTCACGTCTGATTTCTGAACAAGTGAAAATGTGTATTGCTTGCCAGTTAAGCTTATTATACCTTATATCTACAAGCATAGTATAGCACTTTGGATTTTTGGGGTTATCCTAGGTAATTTACATTATGTATAAATATTTATGTGTACCTGAGAGAGAGAGAGATACAGACAGACAGAAGGAAACAGAGACAGCCAAAGCAAATTAGCCAGCCAGCTGGCCACCCAACCAGCTGGCCTGCCGAACATATATTACACGTTCCAGAATTGTTTCTCTTTACTTAGGTCATACATTATAGAACATTCTGGCAGGATGACATTACCAGCGGTATCAAAATTGAAAAGATGTTACACACTGATTATTATCGAGGTTTTTAGTATTTCCTTGGTATGTCCTGCAAGTGGCGGCATATCTGAAGCTCACTTGTAACTCTGATTTTGGCTCACAACTCAAAGCAAAAAACTGACCAAGCGACAGCTTGTAACTCAGAAAACTCGTAAGTCAAGATACCACTGTATTTGTAAATGATAATTTAAAAAGTATGTGTTGAATTCCTCTCACATATGCATTAAAATGTTTAACTAATTTATTCTAAGAGCTATCAATAACACCTCACTAGTTGCTGGAATGAAATGCTGGACATATTTTTTTCCCCACATTCTAGCTGTTATTTCCTGTAATAAGATTGTTGCCCTTTGTATACAGTAGTCCCCCTGTATCTGTGATAAATACGTTCCAAGAACTACCATGGATACCTGAAGCTACGGATAGTGGCGAACCCTGTGTGTGTCGTTTTTCATGTACATACACATCTATGATAAAGTTTAATTGATAAATTATGTACAATAAGTGGAAAATTAGCACTTGTTTCACTAGTGGGAAACACTTCATGACTTAGGTTTTGAAGAACTGCCATCATCACTGTTGCACTTTGTGACCATTATTGAGCAAAATTATTTTTGGGCTACAGTAAACCATCGATAACTGAAACCATAGAAACTGAATCTGTGGATATGGGAGTTCTACTGTATGTGTACCTTTCTCTCATATGTAAAACTTTCATTTTTTTTTTTAAATTTCCTTGGATTAAATCTTAGCCATATAATTTAATTTATTTAAAACATTATATATTTTTAACTATAATACATAAAAGAATACAAGATGGTGATATCATTTCACGTATTATAACTGAAACCTTTTCATGGACATGTGAAACGAGAAGTTAACCCCTTGACTGTCGCAACCCCCAATCCTGAAGTGTCTCCTGGTGTCGCAAAATTTAAAAAAAAAAATAATATTTTTCTTATGAAATGATAGAGAATCTTTTCCCGATTGTAATGACACCAAAAACACGAAATTTGATGAAAAACTGACGGAATTACACTCTCGCGAAGTTAGCGACCTCGGTGATATTTACAAATCGGCGATTTCGCCCACTTTGACCCCTATTTTCGGCTAATTCTATTGTTCCAGTCGACCAAACTCATAGCTATTTCTTTAGAACTCCATTTTTTTCTATCGATTGAGTACAAGAAACTGCCCATTTACCGATTTCAACTACCCAATAACATGGTCAGAAATTTGCAATTTGGCCAATTTCACGAAAATTAAAAAATATGACAATTTCAAAATACGGTCCAGAATGAACAATGCAGGCATTCCTGGCTCTAAAATAACATTTTCTTTGTTCATCAGTCACATCTCCAAGCCCCTCTGATATTACTCTTGCTTTCTATTTTGAATTTTTATTCAAACAAAAAATAGAAGATTTACTGTTATGCAGACTACTGCAATATTGTAATAATTGTATAAATAACATCAACCCATTCATGACTGCATATTAGAATGGCTAGTTGGACATTTATTGGATAATGACATCATTTGTTTACTTTTGAACATCGGCAAAAATCAAACATTTCCCCTACTTTGAGCTCCATTTCCAGGTTCTTTTTAGAGTAAAATCAATCAAAATCACCTCTAATTCTATAATATGTTTTCCATTCTATCAAATGAGACCAAGAAAACAATAATACAACCATAAATACTATACGAAAATAGACCACAAAGTCGGCATTTTAATTAAAAAAACGGTCGGAGTTTTTTTTTTCTCATTATGCACTGCATGCTCCAGGATTTTTTTATGTGGTGCACACTGACCACACAGACCCATTCTCTCACATGTGAGCCTACCAGCTTTCTCCTGCTTGATTTGAAGCCGCTAGAATTTATGAGTATATATACGTCAAACACGGTACCTCGTAAGACGTATATATACGACCTCGACAGTCAAAGGGTTAAGGAAAGAACATGCCTCAGTAAGCTTTGTATAACTGTATAAATTTGAGAGTAAAAGGAAAGAAATTGAACTAGAAATAGCTTATACAGTAAGAAAGAAAAAAATACAAAGAGAAATTGGTAATTACTGAAAGGTTAATGTAAAACTATAGAACATGTACTACTGTACATATTCTGTTTGGCTGTGTACAGCCAAAGAAATGAACAGCAATTTGTATAAAATTTTAAAATGTGTTTACGCCCTGTTCCATACTGTGTCCTCCCTGGGCAACTTCATTTATTTATTTATTTTAAAGGACTGTGAGCTCCAATGATACTACTGTACATCCCATTATTGGCCACAGTTAATGAAGGAACATATAATTTGAGCAATATTTACTTGTCATTTTACAGAAAGAAATCAGGTGTGCTTGACAGTTTCTAAAACATCTTTGAACTCACTTGTCAGGTTCTTGATAAATTAGACACATGTGCAACACTTGGGTATCTTTATTAAGGAAACATTTCACCACACAGTGGCTTTATCAGTCCATAACAAAGGAGAATGGGATAAGAACAGGAGTTTGAAGTAATCAGTCTCTCGGCCTTGAGCGATGTGGTTATTCCATCAATCTTGAAAAGAATACAGCATATGTGCGAAGTAGCTTGCATACCGTAGGCAGGAGAGGTGCAGCAGTCGTAGGTGGTATCACATTTGTCCAATGTGGAAGTAGGTCATGCCCATGTCAGGTTCTTAGAACACTGATGTTTATTGTACTGTAATTCAATACCCTTTCAATTTCTTAGAATATTCTTTGTATGTATCGGCTTCTCTTAGTATTTTCACATTTACACCGAAATGATGCAGAACTGTACATCCCTTATAAAGCTTGCAATAATTCATAAGTTATTACAATGTATATAATTTTATTTCAGGTTTATGAGGGACTAACTTACAGATTGACATTAGAGTTCCCAAGTAGCTACCCATATTCAGCCCCAACAGTCAAGTTCATCACCTCCTGTTTTCACCCTAATGTTGACCTGCATGGGAACATCTGCCTAGATATTTTGAAAGAAAAATGGTCTGCATCTTATGATGTGCGGTCCATTCTTCTTTCCATTCAGTCATTGCTCGGAGGTAAGTTATTGATGAGTGTAAATGCCACAGTTCTGAAGCATGTAGATACAAAATATGTACATATTAATTATTTATTAATACAGTGCACCCCCGCTTAACGATCACCTCCAAACGCGACCAATTATGTAAGTGTATTTATGTAAGTGCGTTTGTACGTGTATGTTTGGGGGTCTGAAATGGACTAATCTACTTCACAATATTCCTTATGGGAAAAAATTCGGTCAGTACTGGCCCCTGAACGTACTACTGGAATGAAAAAAGTTCGTTAACCGGGGGTCCACTGTATACAGTTATTATCATGGGGTAATGTTAAACCTGTAGGGGTCATGCAGTGCCCTTCATTAGCACTAAGGCACTGCCCCTTTAAGGGGTTAACGCAGGCATACCTCACTAATACAGTGGGTTAGGTTCCAGACTGCCACTGTACAGCAAATCATAGCATTTTTTCACTTGCCAGGGCATGTAAAAGCCTAAAATAATGTTTAGACTATTATTATTATTATGTAGTAGGTTGGTAGACAGCAACCACCCAGGGAGGTACTACCGTCCTGCCAAACGAGTGTAAAACGAAAGCCTGTAATTGTTTTACATGATGGTAGGATTGCTGATGTCTTCTGTCTGTCTCATAAATATGCAAGATTACAGGTATGTCTTGCTACTTACACTTAGGTCACACTACACATACATGTACACATTTATTTATACACACTCATCTGAGTTTTCTTTGATTTTATCTTAATAGTTCTTGGTCTTATTACTTTTCCTTTTATATCCATGGAGAAGTGGAATAAGAATCTTTCCTCCGTAAGCCATGCGTGTTGTAAAAGTCAACTAAAATGCCCGGAACAATGGGCTAGTAACCCCTTTTCCTGTAAAGATTACTAAAAAGAATAAGAAGAAGAAAATTGTCAAAGTAGGAAGTCTGAATGTGCGTGGATGTTGTGCAAATGATAAGAAAGAGATGATTGTGGATGTTATGAATGAGAAGAAGCTGGATGTCCTGGCTTTAAGTGAAACAAAGCTGAAGGGGGTGGGAGAGTTTCAATGGAGAGGAATAAATGGGATTAGGTCAGGGGTTTCAAATAGAGTTAGAGCTAAAGAAGGAGTAGCAATAATGTTGAAGGATAAGCTATGGCAGGAAAAGAGGGACTATAAATGCATTAATTCAAGGATTATGTGGAGCAAAATAAAGATTGGATGTGAAAAGTGGGTTATAATAAGCATGTATGCACCTGGAGAAGAGAGAAGTGTGGAGGAGAGAGAGATTTTGGGAAATGTTGAGCGAATGCGTGGGGTGTTTTGAATCAAGTGTGAGAGTAATGGTGGTTGGGGATTTCAATGCTAAAGTGGGTAAAAATGTTATGGAGGGAGTAGTAGGTAAATTTGGGGTGCCAGGGGTAAATGTAAATGGGGAGCCTTTAATTGAGCTGTGTAAAAAGAGATTTGGTAATAAGTAATACATATTTTATGAAAAAGAGGATAAATAAATATACAAGGTATGATGTAGCACGTAATGAAAGTAGTTTATTAGATTATGTATTGGTGGATAAAAGGTTGATGGGTAGGCTCCAGGATGTACATGTTTATAGAGGGGCAACTGATATATCGGACCATTATTTAGTTGTAGCTACAGTTAGAGTAAGAGGTAGATGGGAAAAGAGGAAGGTGGCAACAACAAGTAAGAGGGAGGTGAAAGTGTATAACTAAGGGAGGAGGAAGTTCGGTTGAGATATAAGCGACTATTGGCAGAAAGGTGGACTAGTGCAAAGATGAGTAGTGGGGGGGTTGAAGAGGGTTGGAATAGTTATAAAAATGCAGTATTAGAATGTGGGGCAGAAGTTTGTGGTTATAGGAGGGTGGGGGCAGGAGGAAAGAGGAGTGATTGGTGGAATGATGAAGTAAAGGGTGTGATAAAAGAGAAAAAGGTAGCTTATGAGAGGTTTTTACAAAGCAGAAGTGTTATAAGAAGAGCAGAGTATATGGAGAGTAAAAGAAAGGTAAAGAGAGTGGTGAGAGAGTGCAAAAGGAGAGCAGATGATAGAGTGGGAGAGGCACTGTCAAGAAATTTTAATGGAAATAAGAAAAAATTTTGGAGCGAGTTAAACAAGTTAAGAAAGCCTAGGGAAAGTATGGATTTGTCAGTTAAAAACAGAGTAGGGGAGTTAGTAGATGGGGAGAAGGAGGTATTAGGTAGATGGCGAGAATATTTTGAACTTTTAAATGTTAAGGAAGAAACAGAGGCAGTAATTTCATGCACTGGTCAGGGAGGTATACCATCTTTTAGGACTGAAGAAGAGCAGAATGTAAGTGTGGGGGAGGTACGTGAGGCATTACGTAGAATGAAAGGGGGTAAAGCAGCTGGAACTAATGGGATCATGACAAATGTTAAAAGCAGGGGGGGATATAATGTTGGAGTGGTTGGTACTTTTGTTTAATAAATGTATGAAAGAGGGGAAGGTACCTAGGGATTGGCAGAGAGCATGTATAGTCCCTTTATATAAAGGGAAAGGGGACAAAAGAGACTAAAAATTATAGAGGAATAAGTTTACCGAGTATACCAGGAAAAGTGTACGGTAGGGTTATAATTGAAAGAATTAGAGGTAAGACAGAATGTAGGATTGCGGATGAGCAAGGAGGTTTCAGAGTGGGTAGGGGATGTGTAGATCAAGTGTTTACATTGAAGCATATATGTGAACAGTATTTAGATAAAGGTAGGGAAGTTTTTATTGCATTTATGGATTTAGAAAAGGCATAGGATAGAGTGGATAGAGGAGCAATGTGGCAGATGTTGCAAGTATATGGAATAGGTGGTAAGTTATTAAATGCTGTAAAGAGTTTTTATGAGGATAGTGAGGCTCAGGTTAGGGTGTGTAGAAGAGAGGGAGACTAGTTCCCGGTAAAAGTAGGTCTTAGACAGGGATGTGTAATGTCACCATGGTTGTTTAATATATTTATAGATGGGGTTGTAAAGGAAGTAAATGCTAGGGTGTTCGGGAGAGGGGTGGGATTAAATTTTGGGGAATCAAATTCAAAATGGGAATTGACAGTTACTTTTTGCTGATGATACTGTGCATATGGGAGATTCTAAAGAAAAATTGCAAAGGTTAGTGGATGAGTTTGGGAATGTGTGTAAAGGTAGAAAGTTGAAAGTGAACATAGAAAAGAGTAAGGTAATGAGAGTATCAAATGATTTAGATAAAGAAAAATTGGATATCAAATTGGGGAGGAGGAGTATGGAAGAAGTGAATGTTTTCAGATACTTGGGAGTTGACGTGTCGGCGGATGGATTTATGAAGGATGAGGTTAATCATAGAATTGATGAGGGAAAAAAGGTGAGTGGTGCGTTGAGGTATATGTGGAGTCAAAAAACTTTATCTATGGAGGCAAAGAAGGGAATGTACGAAAGTATAGTAGTACCAACACTCTTATATGGGTGTGAAGCTTGGGTGGTAAATGCAGCAGCGAGGAGACGGTTGGAGGCAGTGGAGATGTCCTGTTTAAGGGCAATGTGTGGTGTAAATATTATGCAGAAAATTCGGAGTGTGGAAATTAGGAAAAGGTGTGGAGTTAATAAAAGTATTAGCTAGAGGGCAGAAGAGGGGTTGTTGAGGTGGTTTGGTCATTTAGAGAGAATGGATCAAAGTAGAATGACATGGAAAGCATATAAATCTATAGGGGAAGGAAGGAGGGGTAGGGGTTGTCCTCGAAAGGGTTGGAGAGAGGGGGTAAAGGAGGTTTTGTGGGCAAGGGGCTTGGACTTCCAGCAAGCGTGCGTGAGCGTGTTAGATAGGAGTGAATGGAGACGAATGGTACTTGGGACCTGACGATCTGTTGAGTGTGAGCAGGGTAATATTTAGTGAAGGGATTCAGGGAAACCGGTTATTTTCATATAGTCGGACTTGAGTCCTGGAAATGGGAAGTACAATGCCTGCACTTTAAAGGAGGGGTTTGGGATATTGGCAGTTTGGAGTGATATGTTGTGTATCTTTATATGTGTATGCTTCTAAACTGTTGTATTCTGAGCATCTTTGCAAAAACAGTGATAATGTGTGAGTGTGGTGAAAGTGTTGAATGATGATGAAAGCATTTTTTTTTGGGGGGGGGGGATTTTCTTTTTTGGGTCACCCTGCCTCGGTGGGAGACGGCCGACTTGTTGAAAAAAAAAAACTATTATTATTAAGTGCACAATAGCATTAGGCCTAAAAAAAATGCATAAGTAAAATATTTTTTTTAAACTGACCAAAACTACCGTCTTAAAAGCAAGGCAAGCGCTGAAAATAATAAACGTTATTTTTTTTCTCTCTCTCTCTCTCAACAATTATCAAATGGTATACAATACCGACAGGTTGGTAGATAAGACACATAGGCAACATTTAGGCAACTTTATTCCGAAACGTTTTTGCTTACACAGTAGGCTTCTTCAGTCGAGTACAGAAAGTAGGCAGGAGCAATAGAGAGGAGAAGACGATGTACAGTCCATCACCCTTGACGTCGTAGATTTGAGGTTGTCAGTCCCTCACCCTGGAAAAGTGATGGACTGACTACATCGTCTTCTCTCTAAATGACCAAACCACCTCAACAACCCTTCTTCAGCCCTCTGACTAATACTTTTAGTAACTCCACACGTCCTAATTTCCACACTCCAAATTCTCTGCATAATATTTACACTACACATTGCCCTTAGACAAGACATCTCCACTGTCTCCAGCTGCCTCCTTGCTGCAGCATTTACAACCCAAGCTTCACACCCATATAAGAGTGTTGGTACCGCTATACTTTCATACATTCCCTTCTTTGCCTCCCTAGATAATGTCACAGTGCAGCCAAAGACCCAAAGTGAATGTGAATATAATTGAAAAGTGCTGTATTAGTGAAGCACCAAAGCAAGTGCCATATTAGCAAAGCTCTCTAAAGCGAGTGCTGTATTATCAAAGTGCCATATCAGTTAGTTTATTTACTGTAAATTTAAAATAATAAATTAGAATTGGAATGCATAACAAATATTCGTGTATACTAATGAACTGCGTGGTGGTAGGAGGTGCTCCTTCAAATTTTCGCTTTTTTTTTTTCAACAAGTCGGCCGTCTCCCACCGAGGCAGGGTGACCCAAAAAAGAAAGAAAATCCCCAAAAAGAAAATACTTTCATCATCATTCAACACTTTCACCACACTCACACATTATCACTGTTTTTGCAGAGGTGCTCAGAATACAACAGTTTAGAAGCATACACATATAAAGATACACAACATATCCCTCCAAACTGCCAATATCCCAAACCCCTCCTTTAAAGTGCAGGCATTGTACTTCCCATTTCCAGGACTCAAGTCCGACTATATGAAAATAACCGGTTTCCCTGAATCCCTTCACTAAATATTACCCTGCTCACACTCCAACAGATCATCAGGTCCCAAGTACCATTCGTCTCCATTCACTCCTGTCTAACACGCTCACGCACGCTTGCTGGAAGTCCAAGCCCCTCGCCCACAAAACCTCCTTTACCCCCTCTCTCCAACCCTTTCGAGGACGACCCCTACCCCGCCTTCCTTCCCCTATAGATTTATATGCTTTCCATGTCATTCTACTTTGATCCATTCTCTCTAAATGACCAAACCACCTCAACAACCCCTCTTCTGCCCTCTGACTAATGCTTTTATTAACTCCACACCTTTTCCTAATTTCCACACTCTGAATTTTCTGCATAATATTTACACCACACATTGCCCTTAGACAGGACATCTCCACTGCCTCCAACTGTCTCCTCGCTACTGCATTTACCACCCAAGATTCACATCCATATAAGAGTGTTGGTACTACTATACTTTCATTCATTCCCTTCTTTGCCTCCATAGATAACGTTTTTTGACTTCACATATACCTCAATGCACCTCTCGCCTTTTTTCCCTCATCAATTCTATGATTAATCTCATCCTTCATAAATCCATCCGCTGACACGTCAACTCCCAAGTATCTGAAAACATTCACTTCTTCCATACTTTGCAAACATTTATTCCTTGATTTAACCCTGTTGCAGTGAGTGCTAAAGGTGCACTGTTTCCCTATGTCTGTGGCCACAAAAAACAGATAAGTAGTGTAACACTAGAAACAAAACTAGAAATTTTAAAGAGGTTTGATGATGGACTTCGAGGTGTGGTTTCGTTATGTCTTTTTGCTTAGTTTCCAAGAGCCTATCAATAACATTGAGGACTTGCTGTACATTAGAACAGTGTGAAGTTGGGAAAATCTACATAGCCTGGTTTTGTACAGGTACTGTATATTATGCAGTGCTTTTGACTTAGCTTTAAATGTCAAAACCTTATGGTGACATTGAAAAGTTTGTTCCACTAAATGTTAATACTTTAGTAATATTAAACCTATAGGGATCATATAGTGCTTATGTTCAGACATAAATTAGGCAAAAAGAATGTAGAATGAATGCTAAATTAGTGCAGAATTGCACGGTGAAGTCTCTGGGCCTCTAAGGGGCCCAGGGACTTGAAAAAGTACTTTACTTGATTCTAATGCAGAACAGCATAAGACATAGCATATTATGAAGGAACAATGAGGAGAAGCAGAGCAAAGGAAAGGCATGGAAACTAATTTTTTGGCATATATGAATAAATGCTCAGTAATTTTAGTGCTGAGTTCTAGGTGACCTTTTCATATATACAATACTAGGTTCAGATTTGTATTTACTATGTTATTAAAGGGATATGTGCTTCTAGTATTTTAAATTTTTTCCCCATACTCTGCAGAACCAAACAATGACAGTCCTCTTAATGGCCATGCAGCTGAACTATGGGCTAACCAGGTAGCATACAAGAAGCACCTCATAGAACATTACAAGAAGGCAAATGGAGAACCATAATTAAGCTGGTCCCACTTCACATGCATATGTATGAATTTAAGATTTGTTTTTCAGTATATCATATTTGTGTTGTGCAAGAATGTGTGCTGAGTGACTTCAAACAGGGTATCATCAGTAGTACTTCAGTTTATCTGGGTTTCCTAGCTTGGTTCTCTTCTATTTAAGTATAACTAGATACAGTGAGCTATTTCCATTTTGTGACAGTATGTCAGACAAATAATATTTCTGTATCTCAGAGGATAAGCATAAGCTATATAATTTTCTTACATCAAACTGGCTAAGCTGCACTGTATTTAATTGAAAAAGAATGAATGCTTTAACTGTTAGGAAGTGTGAGCAATACTTTTTAAGTTAATATATTTAGATATCTATGATGTATGATAGTTTACAATAGTCATTGTGTACATTATACTGTTAAAAATGGTTTTGTTTTATATCGTGAGTTACAGTATTTATTTCTTAACCTAAGGAAGTCCTGGCCAAATTTAAATGCTAATGTTTCTCGTACCTTCACCCTTTGGGATGGATTACATCCCCTCAGGAACTAAAAATACATTAGCTGTGTTGGTGGCTGACCAGGTGTTTCAGTGAATATATTCAGTCATACATTTTCTAACCTGTAAGTGCAGTAATATCACATAACTTTACCGGCTTCTTCTTCTTCCCTTTTTGCCGTGTTGTTTGCAGGTCCAAAATGGTATACCCGCCGGACGGCTTGCCGCTTGGTCTCTTCTCACTCCATAGTCCTTTTTAAGAAGTCCTTACTTGTGTTACAACATCAACCCAGATCTAGGGCACCCTAAGGCCACCCCACTGGTTATGCATTCTCCACTGCGCAGTGGAACCTTCCAGGGCCTTAACTATGTACAACTCAATCTTCGAGGCTGGTAGATGAAGATCTTTGAGTATTTTGTACGTTTTTGGGGACATAACTCCCCTCCAGGTAATATCACTGCTCCGAGGACAACTTCTTGCGGGTCAATAGGCCGTATGTTGATTGTAGATGGCTCCACAGCGTTGTCCCGAAGTTCGTTGTATAGATGAAGCTGCTGGGTCGCCCACCGGGCTGTCCAGGATCTAATCTGCCCGGTGTCGTAGTACTCAGCCTTCCGTCGATACTTATCTGCTATAGTTGAAATGCCAGAATCACTTGCTATTTTAATGTCGAGCACGTAAGCCTTTTTGTTTTCCACATCACAAATTAAGAGATCCGGCTTAAGCATAAGAACATAAGAACGAAGGAACACTGCAGAAGGCCTACTGGCCCATGCGAGGCAGGTCCAAGTCTCCTACCGGCTTAAGCCAATGCACCCAACCTAGTCAGGTCAGGTCACATTGACTTAAGGGAGGAACACGGCAACCGACCTGGGTTGTTGGAATATGCGGCTCCTTGGCTACCGCATGGTTCTTCTGCATGCAGTCTGAAGAGATAGCATCCATGATGTTATCATGCCGTCAGACCCGTTGTCCATGGAGCTGCGGGTAAACCTGGAGAAGGTGTCCCAAGGACTCTCGTTGATCACAACCCTCACAGGTTGTGTTATTCTGTCTTCGTCCTCTTGCTCGTCTAGTCTTAGTTGGCATTAAGTTATGCTTGATTTTTAATGCATCCACGTAAGAGGCCCCCTTTAATAGACTTGTTCCATTCGTCATCCAATGATGTACTTGGGGGACTAAATGATGTTCCTTCAGTCCTGCCCCATCCAGCGAACCCAACAAGGCTTTTGTCCATTCCTTGAGCTCCTGCTTCCTAGTTGTTACAACCACATTCCTCACTCTACTCTTGCCTATGAACCTCAATGCTTTCAGGGTGTTCGGGTGCAACGCCAAATTCCGTATAGTGCTATCCTCAGAGTTGTGAAATGCATCCAACGTGTTTCTTCGCAATATAGGAACTCTTGTTGATGAACAAATACATCCCAAACCCCTGGCAGCTGCTGGAGCGTAAAACACACCTAGTGATGTGTCTTTGGAAAAATTCAGCCACTTTCTTACATTTTGCCTAATTAGTTTGTCCGACGTCTTCAAGGTATTCTGACAGACGCCACCGAGCACCATAATATGTATGATGCCAGGAATCAGGTGCTTATTTAATATATATAACCGCTGTTGAGGATTCAGGGGCGCCTCATCTAGAGAGCTCGAAGTTTCTCACGCAACTTTTGTATATCTGGCTTTTCCCTACCAGCTGAAGAAAAATGCATTCCCAAGTATTTATACACGGCTGTTGGTTGCAAGGATCGAACTTGAGCTCCATAAATTTCTGTTTTATGCGTCATATCTACGTACCACTTCTTAACTTTTGGAACTGTTTGGATCTTCAATGTGGCACATTTTTGCAGATTTATCTCTAAACCTGACGCTTCTAAGTATATATAAGTATATACAAATAACCCGCACATAAAAGAGAGAAGCCCACGACGACGCCTCGGCCCGACTTGGACCATTGACAAATTCACTGGTCCAAGTCGGGCCGAGGCGTCGTCATGGGCTTCTCTCTTTTATGTGCGGGTTATTTGTGTATCGTTCCAGTCACGGTATTGTGCCTTTTTTGTTATTTATTTGCTTCTAAGTATTTTAAAAACAGCTGCAATTGTGCATTAAGGCCTTGCTCTGACTCGGCTACTAACACTACATCATCTGCAAAAGCTAAGGCAGACACCTTATGCTCAGCACCACTCATTGGCCATCCAACTTGTTTATTTAAGGCCAACAGCGCTTCATTCATTACTATATTAAAGAGAATACAAGACAGAGGGTCCCCCTGCTTTACCCCTCTACACACCTTTCCCTCTCTACCTATAACTTCAGTTGACGCATCATAGTACGTCGACATAATATAATTAATCACCAAGGGAGGCACATTATGGATCTGAAGTGCTCTCCTCACCGAAGAGTGTTTACCGAATCATAGGCTTTCTTGACATCTAAGAATATTGCATATAGAGGTTTACATCTATCCTTACTTTCGCTAATCACCGCGTCCAACAACATTACATTCTGAGCCAGGCCATCTGTGGGCAGAAAAGCTCTTTGCGCCATGTAGAGAGGAACCCACTGAACGCATCTTGCTGCTAAAATCTTATGGAATACCCTAACAATAATGCTTGATATAGTTATCGGTCTATACTCCAGGATTTTCAGGTTGATCAACCTTCGGCAGCAACACAGTTCTAGCCTTCCTGAATACCTTAGGCAGGTATCCAGTGTACAACCAGATGTTAAACAAATCAACCCAGAACTGCTCCGGAAACATTTTCAAATCTTTAAGCATCCATCCATCAGGACCTGGTGCAGAACTACCGTTGGACGCAGCTACTGCTCTTTTAAACTCTTCCAGTTCAACAGGTAACTGCAATTGCCATAGCTGATCTTCCACCACAGTCTCCACCGATCTTATATCTTCTTCAGATGGTCTAACAAACAAATTCAACCAAAACTCTTGTAGTTGATCTTTACTTACATTTTGCTGTTCTGGGGCGCCTAAGCTCCGCCATCTTCCATCAAGTACCATCTTCGCACACTTAGTTCTATCCTTGTGGTATAGCTTCTGGATGTCCCTATACAGCTGTCTTCTTTGGGCTCTTCTACCACCCCTATTGTTGTTATACTGGGGGGCATTTCCTCTGTGAGCAGCATCGCCTTCACTCTTAGACATACCTCATCTAATATACTCTGTACAGCTAAAAGACACACTCCACCAAATACATTTCCCTCATTTAAAACATTTAACACATTAATACCAATATCCCCTAAACCCTCCCGCATTTTCTCCACACAACGTGTAACAAAGTGTATCATGTTCTGTAGTTTCTGACATGTGTTTGCGTATGTACTAGGGTCAATTGTACTGAGTAGGTGCTGTGTTAGTGCTTGTACTGTTGGAACACTCATATTGTGGGAGATTTCAATTCCATAATACCCTTCCCTGCCCCCAATTTGGTTGCTTCGCGCCTCCTGGCGGTCAACATCTTGAATCCTTAAACTACCAACATCAACAGTATCAGACATAAGTGTCAACTAAAGCTTTATAGGAAGCCATCCTCCTGTGGCCCTTAATTGCTTCAACCGACCTTCTGGTGTGGACATCCGCCAACAACAAATTCATCCCCGTAGGGACACCATAACCAACTCTTACTTCTTCTTTCAGGATCTTCACCTCAGCCATAGCCAACACCACTTTCTCCTCTTTGGTCCATCTGGTCTTCACATGAACAGTTGCTTCCTTCACACCCCTATGATATTCGTCAGGGTGCTTCTTTCTCGTATGAATAGACAATCCACTCTTGCTCGTACACACCAGACCACACACAAGACACCGAAATGGAGCTCCATTTTCATGCCATTATACTTAAGGACTTCTCAAATAACACACAAGATGAACATACGAACTGCCATTTGGCTCATTCATGTAGACCGAGTTTCAATTCTGTTTCTTGTAAGAAATGTATACTAAACCATTCTTTCTGTTACAATGAATATTAGAAGGGTTCTTGCAGGTGGCATTTTGTCTTTGTCTTTTGCCATTTATAAAATATTTTTCATAGACTTTGTAGTATATACAGGTGACTCCCTAATTTAAGAATGCCATACTTTCCCTTTCCTGCATCCCCTGTGCATTTATGACCCTTCTTCTTTCCCCTGG
This sequence comes from Cherax quadricarinatus, assembly GCF_038502225.1. NCBI lineage: Eukaryota > Metazoa > Arthropoda > Malacostraca > Decapoda > Parastacidae > Cherax > Cherax quadricarinatus. The sequence goes on along the minus strand of NC_091359.1, from coordinate 5,903,594 downwards.
CAAGCTAGCTTCTAAAAACATAATCTTGGTGTATGCAATTCATTCCTAGAAGTAGAGCCCCAATTTATAACACTGCACTTTCGGGAAATAACAGTTCAACTGATGCCGATAACTGCAGAGCCAGTCAGGTTATAAGTGTGAGGATCACTTGTGTATGAAAGACATATAGAACATAACTTCTCTAGCTTTTTTTTTTTTTTCCTTAGCCTGTTGCAGCCACCATAAATGGAGGAATTACACATCCACGTCTGTACTGTAGTAGGTTCACTGGCCTTGTCCTGGCCTGGGTCTTTTCCAGATGGTGACCTGGTGCATCCACATCTTATTTGAAAATTGACATATCCCTCACAAGTATTCTACAGCAGAATAACTACAGTAGTTTTTGTAATTATGTAATAGTTTTGCTGATCATTGTGTGGCATCTCCCATAACCTTTGGATTTTGTATATGGTACAACCTTTGGATTTTGTATATGGTACATCATAGTGTACACTTTTGTATTAGTCAAGCTATGTAAAAGTTTTGCTTTGGGATACTTCTTATGATGATGTTGAATTAATCCAACATTGTTTATGCTGTTTTAGACCTCTTATATTGTCTTTAATGATATTGCCCCACTCTCATTTTACCTAATATAGTTTTTAGCAAAATTCTTTTTATCTTCACATTTCAAGAAAGTGCTTTGCTACTGATGAATGCACTATATGCTTCATTTACAGAATGATTTTTTATATTTTCATTTTTCACTACTGTGTTGCAAGTACAGTAACATAACTGAGTAATACACTTGATTTGTAATGACCATGTTTTTCTGGAAAGACAGATGAAGAATGGGTGGCGATAATTGTGTGTTGAATATTTGAGTCACCCGGTGTTGGTAGGAAATTGAAAATGGATTAAAAAAAAAAAAAACATGACTGAAACATTTGTATTCTTCCTTTATGTACAAGTGAAAGACTTACTATACACATCAACTGGCTGTGAAAGTATAGTAAAATAAAGTGCTGTATTTTATTATATCCAAAATATTTGATATAGTGAAAAGAAATTCACCTTGAGATGTAAAATTACTTAGTAGATTGGTTAGAGCCGAAATATAAAATAAGTGTATTTAGAAGCAGTTATCCTCATACATGAAGATGGTACGTTGTAAAAATAATGGAAATTTTTTTGTAAATGAGAATACTTGTTTGCAGTGTAAAATTAAAAGTATTATTTTAAAATGACTTTTACAGTTAAACTAGTGTTGGATATTTTAAAACTGCTACATCATCTTTTGAATGTAGATATTAGCATTTTCTTGCTCAGTAAGTCAACCCAAAAGGGTCATACAGCAACTAATTATGTTTAGTGCTTAATTTGATTATATTATTATTAGGTGATTTAGTGATACCTACAGGAGGGGAGTATTGATGAGGATGTATTCCTCTTCTGAAGTATTGGTTTGAATGTCATTCTAAAACATATTAATGTAATTATCAGAGCATTGTGCAATATGCGTGGTGATAAAAAAAATAAGTGAATAGTATGAAAAAGCTTTAAAATTCTTTTGTATTGATGTTGAAGCTTGATATTTAGGGCATTTGAAATGCAAAAAAAAAAAAAAAAAAAAAAAATGAAAATGTTACACAACATAAATGTGCAAGAAGTTATTTGAAAATTGCATGTAAGTTTATTAACATGGAAATGTGAAAGGTAAACAGGTTGGGGTGCAAGATTAGACACTGAGAGAGAGATTTTGAGAATATGTAACTAATGCATAAATTGAGAATTTTTTAAATTATATAAAATGTTGTTTATCATGGTAATAAGTATCTAGAGATTGAGGACAAATATTATCTTGCAATTCACCTATATGAAAAAGTGAAAAACCGAGTGGTAATGTAAATGTTGATAACTGTATAAAAATTAGCATAACTGGATTTTGTAAATTTTTATGTTAGGTAATATACACAAGTTGGCAAGCTAATTTGTGGTATACTGAAAATTTTACACAGCAAAGATCTATTGATGCAAATAATATATCTTTGGTTTTTGCATAATAGATTAGGAAATATTTTCTGATCCTGTATTATAATCTCATCTCTAAAGCTTAATCCTTATTGTTGTAGCATTTCTTTGAAAAATGTAACCGTATCAAGGTGTGAATATCCCTAAGTGATCATGAACAAAGTATTGTAACATGAGCATTATGAATTGCTTTTGCCTTGTACATATTGTCTCTTATTATTAATTCTGATGTGGGCATACAGATATTATATTCTTCAATCCAAGGTCTCTATCAAATAAAAGGTTTTGTAAATGATATATTTTGTATTATAATCAAAAAAGAAGTGCTAAACTTACAAGGGTCATACAGCACCACAGGGCAGGGAAGGCTGTAGGGGTATTGGGTTGGAGGAGGGATGATTATTAGGTCATGGAGTGCAGTGAGGAAGTGGATATTATTATTATAATCAAAAAGAAGCGCTAAACCACAAGGGTTATACAGCGGGGCAATGGATAGTGCAGGGGTAGATTATAATCATGGAGTGCTAAACCCATAGGATTATAAAGTGCCTGGGAAGCACTGGAGCACAGATCCAATTTCCTAGATCAAGAGCCCCTCACCAGCATCAACCTCTTCAAGGGGGGCTCATTGGCGTGGTGAAGAGGCTCTTGGTCTGAGGAATTAGCCCTGTCGGTCTTCTTCCTCAGACCGAACCTAATTACCCCCCATTCTCCCCTCCCCTATCCCATCCTCCCCATCCTCCCCTTTTTCCATTCCTCCTCCTCCTCCTCACCCCTCCCTTTTGCCCTTCCTCTTTTTAGCCTTCGTGATTTCTCCCACAGGCGCGCTAGTTCCTAGGTAGGGGAAAGGACACCGGGGTCCATCCCATTCCGTTGAGGTTTCTTGGCGGTGGCGTAGTTTGCCGTGGAATCTGGATTGCCTAGGGATGTCCCGATCCCTCTCCGGTATCCCGGAGTGGCTTTGGGTGTCTTTTGGGCGACGGGTGTATCTCTGGAAGCCACCTTTCGGATTCCGGGGGTGGTGGCTGAAGGAGGTATGCTTTGTGGCGGATATCCGGCCGCCCTCTCTTTTGTCCACCGAGGTAGCTCGGCAGATGTGAGGTTGCTATCCCAGATTGCTGGTTTACTGGCATGAAGGGTAGGGTATGGCACGGGTTCCATGCTGCATCTGCGCTACTAGCGGTGTCGAGTCCTCTTGGGCGCGGAGGGGGATTTCCGGCCCTTTCATTCCTCCTGGGAACTATTCCTCCCCGCTCCCCCCTTTTTTATTCTTTTTTTTATTTTTATTTTCTTTTCTTCTTTCTTTTTTTTTCTTAAAAACAAAAAGCAAAGGAGTAACCTAACCATGGCAGCCCTAGTCCATGAAACCACTACCCCCGGGCCCCTTCTTGATACCGCACCCCATTCTGACCCTGCCTTGTGTTTAGACCACTCTTCGGACACTCCTGATGCCCCTGTACCTCTTGCTGGTGCTGTTTCCTCACCCGCTTCAGGTACCGGGGCTTCGACTGACTCCTTCGATTTGTCTGAACTCCGCTCTCCTTTGACTATGCTTCCGGCTTCTCCCTCTACGGTACGGCAATTTTCGAATCGCCCACCCATTTCCTGCCGGACCAACTCCGGTCCTACTCCTAAACGCCAACGTCAATCTCCTGATGATGCTCCGTCGTTACCTTCCCATTCTACTCGGAAACGACCGACACGTCAAGCACTCCCTCTCCACGCTCAGTTTCGGACCACACAATGGACTAAATTCTTTACTTTAAGACCAACTTCTTCTTCTGCCTACCTTTCTGACCATAGTATTGCCAAAGCGCTCCTGCGTCATGTTGGCAGAGATATTTCATTTCACGCTCTCAAGAGTGGTACACGCATCGTCACTGTCCAGAATGCTACCCAAGCTCATGATCTTTCTCTCCTTTCGAATATCGATACTACTCCTATCACTATTGAAAAACATCTTTCTCTCAATTCTTGTAGTGGTACTGTCATTCTGCCCCATACCATAGTCCAACAGAATTTCCAGTCATGTGGCAATGACATTTTTGAACAGCTGGAACTCCAGGATCTCCCAATCCTCAAAGTAGACACTTATGTCCTTCCTGCCCGGGGGCGGAGACGTTACCCTTGCAATGTGGCTCGTTTAACTTTTGACAGCCGAGAACTCCCGTCCTCTGTATATGTCGCGGGACATCGGTTACAAGTTCGAAAGGTGATACCTACACCGCAACAATGTAGAAATTGCTGGCGTTTTGGTCACCCAGCGAAATATTGCAGATCTATGACCGAATGCCCAGTCTGTGGTGCCGACAACCATTCTAATACATCTTGCAGTCAACCTCCATCTTGCCTTAATTGTAATGAAGCTCACCCTTCGTACTCCCGCCGTTGCCAGGTCTACTTAAATGAACGTGAAATCCGTTGCCTCAAAGAGGCAGAAGGTCTCCCTTATGCTATGGCAGTTACTCATCTCCGCCTCCAAGGGAGACTACCCCGTGTTTCTTATTCTCGTGTTTCCAAACGTCCCCCCACTTCTGGGGTCCCATCTTCTGCAGCCTCCTCTGTTGTTACCCCTCCCATAGCCACTACGGCATCTAATCCTTTTGCTGTCCTTGGCTCTGACGTCCCGACTACAACTCAGTCTGTTCTCACATCTTCGCGTCCTTCCTCACAAGCCCCAGTATCGACAAGACCTCGTACGACACCTAATACCAATCGCCCCTCTACTCAGAAGTCCAAAAAATCCACATTGCTCGAATCTTCTTTGCCCCTTCCTTCCCTTCTTCCACCTCCACACGTTACCTTTCCAGTCTCTGTACCTAGTTCTTCCCCTCTCTCTGGCTCTATTACAAGTGTGGAGATTCACCCTCCTCCTCGTACTATGCCTTCCACCCCCGTCCCCTCCCAAGTTTCTCCCTCTTCTGTCACCTCCCAGGTTTCTACCTCTTCTGTCCCCCCCCACACTTCATCTCCAGTCCCTTACACTTTTCCCTCCCCCTCTACTTTGGTACAGTCCATTACTGTCCCAATCTTTACTCACCCTCCTCCTCCTATCTCCAATATGGTTTCCCATACATCTTTGAATTCAGAAACACTTGAAGCCATTTCAGAATATATTGCAGAGACTAAACCTTCAATGGACACTGATTCACTTCCTGTTCCTTCTCTTCCCTCTCCTCCATCTTCACAACCCCATTCTTCGCAACGCTCCGTTCCTTCGCTACTTGAACATCTTCCAATGCCACCACACGTTGACTTTTCTAACCCCTCTAGTCCGTAGGTGCCTTTACCTACAGATTCCTGATATTTTCTTCATCGCCAATCATGGCCTATTTACAGTGGAATATCCGCGGCCTCAGGGGTAATCGGGGTGAGCTTCAGATGTTGCTTTCCAGGTTTTCCCCTGTTGGTGCTTGCTTACAAGAACCAAAATTACACTCGGCTGTTTTCCAACCTATCTCAGGCTATAATTTATTGTATTCTTCGGATCCTTTCTCAGATGGAACCTTTAATGAAAGTGCCCTTCTTCTACGCAATGATATTCCGTACTGTCAACTATTTGTCCATACCTCGCTGCATTACACTGCAGCCCGTATCCACTTGAATAAGTGGTTTACAATATGTTCTTTATATCTCTCTCCTTCTCGAGCATTTTCTATCCCAGACTTTGCCTTTCTTGTTTCATCCTTACCACCACCACTTCTGTTACTTGGTGATTTTAATGCCCACCATTTCCTCTGGGGGGGGTCTCATTGTGACTCACGTGGCATTCAGTTGGAGGCTTTTCTTGCCTCTCACCCCCTCCATGTTTTAAATACGGGTACTCCCACCCATTTTGATCCTCGTACTCATACTCTCTCTTGCATCGATCTATCAGTCTGCTCTTCCTCCACTGCACTAGACTTCACCTGGTCTGTTCTACCAGACTTACATGACAGCGATCATTTTCCGATCATTCTTACTTCTCCTTCCTATTCACCACCTTCCCGTAGCCCTCGCTGGCAATTTGATCGGGCAAATTGGGATCTTTACTCACACCTCACTGCTTTTAGTGAGGTTCCTTCTTCATCCTCCATTGATGAGCTCCTACACATCTTCTCGACATCAGTTTATACCGCAGCTTCTCATTCTATACCCCAAACCTCAGGCAGGCATTCTCAGAAGTGCGTGCCTTGGTGGTCTCCTGCTTGTGCTCGTGCAGTACGTTTGAAACGTGCTGCATGGGGCAGGTACCGGTACAATAGAACCGCTGAGAGACTTGTTGATTTTAAGCAGAAGCGTGCGATCGCTCGCCGTGTCATCCGTGAAGCTAAACGCACTTGTTGGCGAGACTATGTTTCCAACATCACCTCTGCTTCTTCTATGAGTGCAGTCTGGAAAAAAGTGAGGAAATTGAGTGGTAAATACTCTCCTGACCCGGCTCCTGTTCTACGGGTCACTGGTGTTGATATAGCAAACCCTCTCGACGTTGCCATTGAACTTGGCACACATCTGGTCCGTATTTCCCGAGGGCTCCATCTATGCCCCTCGTTTCTTTCCTCAAAGTCTGCCAGAGAGTTAGTACCCTTGGACTTTTCTTCTCTCGGAGAAGAACAGTATAATGTGCCTTTTACACTTCAAGAACTGGAGGCAACGCTCTCAGCTTGCCGATCATCGGCAGCTGGGCCTGATGACATTCATATTCGTATGTTACAACATTTACATCGGTCAGCCCTTGTAGTCCTCTTACACCTCTTCAATCTTATTTGGGCACAAGGAGTTCTTCCCCAGCTGTGGAAATCTGCCATTGTTCTCCCTTTCCGCAAACCGGGTACTACAGGACATGATGCCTCCCACTATCGCCCCATCGCTCTTACAAGTGCAGTTTGCAAAGTGATGGAACGCCTCGTAAATCGACGTTTAATGTGGTATTTAGAGACTCACAACAGTCTCTCCGCTAGTCAATATGGCTTTCGTAAGGGTCGTTCTACCATAGACCCCTTACTACGCTTGGATACGTATGTTCGTAATGCCTTTGCGAATAATCACTCAGTTATTGCCATATTTTTTGACCTTGAGAAGGCATATGACACAACTTGGAGGTATAATATTTTGGCCCAGGCCCATTCCTTAGGCCTCCGAGGCAATCTACCATCCTTCCTTAAGAACTTTTTAACTGACAGACATTTCCGTGTTCGAGTCAATAATGTTCTTTCCCCGGACTTCGTCCAAGCTGAAGGTGTCCCTCAGGGATGTGTTCTAAGCACAACACTTTTTCTCCTTGCTATAAATGATTTGGCCTCTGTTCTTCCACCCAATATTTGGTCATCACTCTATGTTGATGACTTCGCTATTGCTTGTGCAGGCGCTGACTGTCACCTTATTGCAGTTTCTCTCCAGCATGCGGTCGACCGTGTTTCCACTTGGGCCACCACACATGGGTTTAAATTTTCAAGTACCAAAACTCACCAAATTACTTTCACTAGACGCTCTGTTATCTCCGATCATCCTTTGTATCTCTATGGCTCCCGTATCCACGAACGTGATACAGTCAGGTTTCTAGGCCTTCTCTTTGACCGTCGGTTAACCTGGAAACCTCACATTACCTCTCTGAAGGCAACTTGTCACAGCCGGCTAAACCTTCTTAAAACCCTTGCTCATCTTTCCTGGGGAGCTGATCGTCGAACTCTGCTTCGCCTACATTCAGCCCTCGTTTTATCGAAACTCGATTATGGTGACCAGATTTATTCCGCGGCCTCTCCTGCTACTCTCTCTAGCCTTAACTCTATCCATCACCAAGGCTTACGTTTGTGCCTTGGTGCTTTTCGCTCTTCCCCTGTTGAGAGCCTCTATACAGAAGCAAATGTTCCATCCTTGTCTGATCGCCGTGATGCCCATTGCCTTCGTTACTATGTACGCTCTCACGATCTACACAATCCTTCCATTTATAGAATGGTCACCGATATTAGTAGACATTCTTTATTCGTTCGCCGCCCCTGTTTGCTCCGTCCCTTTTCTCTTCGCCTACTTTCACTCTTGTCTTCCCTTCAGTTACCACCTTTATATGTTCATGTAGCATCTCACTTTTCCCTACCCCCCTGGGAAGTTCCAGCTGTTCGGGTCTGTTCTTTCTCACTCCCTTGCTCGAAAGCTCAACTGCCTACGGTGGCTTCCCGCTCTCTTTTTCTTGATCACTTCCACTCTCATTCTCATGCCACCGCTGTGTACACAGATGGCTCTAAGTCTTCAGACGGCGTCGGATTCGCAGCAGTGTTTCCGGACAGCGTCGTACGAGGGCATTTACTATCTTCAGCTAGCATTTTTACTGCTGAACTGTATGCCATTCTTGCAGCACTTATTCGTATCGCATCTATGCCTGTGTCATCATTTGTAGTAGTCTCAGACTCCCTTAGTGCTCTACAGGCTATACGAAAATTTGATACATCTCATCCCCTAGTTCTCCGTATCCAACTTTGGCTACGCCGTATCTCTACCAAACATAAAGATATTGTTTTTTGTTGGGTCCCTGGTCATGTCGACGTACAGGGCAATGAACAGGCAGACACTGCTGCGCGGTCAGCAGTATATGACCTACCAATTTCCTATCGAGGTGTTCCATTTCTGGACTATTTTGCTGCAATAGCTACCCACCTTCGCACCCGTTGGCAACAACGTTGGTCAACTCTGCTCGGTAACAAACTTCATTCTATTAAACCGAGCATAGGTTACTGGCCGTCTTCTTGTCATCAGTGCCGAGGTTGGGAGACCACTCTCTCCCGCCTTCGCATTGGCCACACTCGTCTTACTCATGGGTATCTCATGGAGAGGCACCCTGTTCCTCTCTGTGAGCAGTGTCAAGTTCCAGTATCGATTAGCCACATTCTGTTAGACTGCCCTCTCTATCAGCGAGCACGCAGAATTTACCTCCAACGTCGTCTTCGTTCTCCTACTCTCTCTTTACCTTCCCTTCTTGCTGATGGACCCTCCTTTAATCCTGACTCTCTCATTGACTTCTTGACAACGACTGATTTACTCCACAAACTCTGATGATACTTTTTGCACTCCCCTCAGCCCTTTCTGGTTCAGTCTCTTGCTGCCCTTTACCCTTTCACCATCCACTGCCCCGCTGTTATCCGTAACCTGTTGCTCATCCATCTCCCTTTTGCCACCTGATGCCCTCGCTTCCTTCCTGCCCTGCAGCGCTGTATAGTCCTTGTGGCTTAGCGCTTCTTTTTGATTATAATAATAATAATCTTCCCCTGTTGAGAGCCTCTATACAGAAGCAAATGTTCCATCCTTGTCTGATCGCCGTGATGCCCATTGCCTTCGTTACTATGTACGCTCTCACGATCTACACAATCCTTCCATTTATAGAATGGTCACCGATATTAGTAGACATTCTTTATTCGTTCGCCGCCCCTGTTTGCTCCGTCCCTTTTCTCTTCGCCTACATTCACTCTTGTCTTCCCTTCAGTTACCACCTTTATATGTTCATGTAGCATCTCACTTTTCCCTGCCCCCCTGGGAAGTTCCAGCTGTTCGGGTCTGTTCTTTCTCACTCCCTTGCTCGAAAGCTCAACTGCCTACGGTGGCTTCCCGCTCTCTTTTTCTTGATCACTTCCACTCCCATTCTCATGCCACCGCTGTGTACACAGATGGCTCTAAGTCTTCAGACGGCGTCGGATTCGCAGCAGTGTTTCCGGACAGCGTCGTACGAGGGCATTTACTATCTTCAGCTAGCATTTTTACTGCTGAACTGTATGCCATTCTTGCAGCACTTATTCGTATTGCATCTATGCCTGTGTCATCATTTGTAGTAGTCTCAGACTCCCTTAGTGCTCTACAGGCTATACGAAAATTTGATACATCTCATCCCCTAGTTCTCCGTATCCAACTTTGGCTACGCCGTATCTCTACCAAACATAAAGATATTGTTTTTTGTTGGGTCCCTGGTCATGTCGACGTACAGGGCAATGAACAGGCAGACACTGCTGCGCGGTCAGCAGTATATGACCTACCAATTTCCTATCGAGGTGTTCCATTTCTGGACTATTTTGCTGCAATAGCTACCCACCTTCGCACCCGTTGGCAACAACGTTGGTCAACTCTGCTCGGTAACAAACTTCATTCTATTAAACCGAGCATAGGTTACTGGCCGTCTTCTTGTCATCAGTGCCGAAGTTGGGAGACCACTCTCTCCCGCCTTCGCATTGGCCACACTCGTCTTACTCATGGGTATCTCATGGAGAGGCACCCTGTTCCTCTCTGTGAGCAGTGTCAAGTTCCAGTATCGATTAGCCACATTCTGTTAGACTGCCCTCTCTATCAACGAGCACGCAGAATTTACCTCCAACGTCGTCTTCGTTCTACTACTCTCTCTTTACCTTCCCTTCTTGCTGATGGACCCTCCTTTAATCCTGACTCTCTCATTGACTTCTTGACAACGACCGATTTACTCCACAAACTCTGATGATACTTTTCGCACTCCCCTCAGCCCTTTCTGGTTCAGTCTCTTGCTGCCCTTTACCCTTTCACCATCCACTGCCCCGCTGTTATCCGTAACCTGTTGCTCATCCATCTCCCTTTTGCCACCTGATGCCCTCACTTCCTTCCTGCCCTGCAGCGCTGTATAGTCCTTGTGGCTTAGCGCTTCTTTTTGATTATAATAATAATAATCACCAGCATCAAGGAACCTCCCTTGAGGGGTGTAGCAAGAGATTGGTTTATAGCCCTTGACTAAAGTTATGGGAATACCCATTTGAATTTTTGGGAAAGGGGTGCAAGCATGGCCTCTTAACCCTTTCACCATTGCTCACGTAATCTACATAAGTGGGCTAAGTCAGACATAGATCTATGAGTAAATTGTAGTACCCTTGATCTGAGGATTTGGACCTTTCATCCCCTTCCTCTGATCAAATCTAAATACCCTCCCCTCCCTCTCCTTTAGATCTCATGAATGGAAATCATTTTACCTTTTGTAGAATCCAGTACCTAGACATGGTAAATGATCACTATCATCCCTGTCCTACTGTAGCTTCTGTTGGTAGTACTGTGGTGGTTAGGTCACTATGATGCAAACTAAATCAAGGTGTCAAGTGACCCTCGTCACTGGAAAGGACTGGTGATGACCGAAGAACTGCTGGAGGTTACTCGTGGATTTAAGATTGGCGAGATTCCTGGTGTTCTTGCCCATCTGCCTTCCACCACTATTAGCTGAAAGACTATTTTATAGTATATGTTCTTATCTAAACAGCAAGTTTCACTAATCATTAAGCCTTGCTCAATGATTTCTGGAGATGTTATCCTGGTGTTGCACACCAGGTATAAGAGGGTTTACAATGAACAGCAGCACTACCTGTAACAGAAGAGGTGACCGTGCTTCTGGATAAAAAATTAGAAATGGGTTCATTCTAGATTTCAACCCCTCAAGGAAGGTTCCTTGATGTTGGTGAGGGGCTCTTGATTTAGGGAATTGGATCTGTGCTCCAGTTCCCCGAATTAAGCCTGAATGCCTTCCACATCCCCCCCAGGCGCTGTATAATCCTCCGGGTTTAGCGCTTCCCCCTTGATTATAATAATAATAATAATCTAGATTTCAAACGACTGAAACATCCTCTACCAACCCCTGCATGACAGACCCACCTCAGACCCTGTAATCTCATTTTGGACAATAACTAGGTTCCTGAATTCAGTATTGACATTGTACCTGATCTGAAACAGACTTAATGTTAACCATGATACAAAAATGATTGAGGCTTTTCCATGCACCAAAGGGCAAAGTGTCTCAAAACTATCTGCCAAAAGATGAAAGAAGCAATGATACTGACAAAAAAAAATGTGTGAACATTTTTTCAAGGCATACAATGAATCCTGAAGCACACCTGAATGACCATGTGCACAAGCACCTGTGACGTATAGTGGCCACGACATCTACTGCCACCCTCTTAACCCTTTCAGTGACCTTTGTGGGTTTAGCATCTAGTTTTGATTGTAATAACATCAACAACCCTTTCAGTGACTGCCACATAGAACTACAAGGCCAGGGTCCCTCACGTAGTTTCTATGTCATGAGCTCGGCTCACCCAGACAAGCTGTGAGCAGTAAATTTTAGCCTAGATAAGAGAATGGGTCTGCACAGTAAGTGTGCACAGTATAAAAAAAAAATCCTGTCCCACACAATGCATGAGAAAAGCAAAACTGACATGCGTTTGATTTAAAATAATGACCTAGTTTTTGTGGTGTGGAATTCTTTATCCATTCAACTGAACCTATCCTCCCCTTCCTTGGATCAAATCCAAATGCCTCCTACTCTCAGGCACTGTGACCCTCTTGGGTTTGGCACTTTCCCATGAATGTAATAATTTAAAGATGCACTATGATATTTTTCATTCCTATAATTATAACGCTACAAAAAATTTAATTTTTTTATCAAACAAATTTAATCTTAATCTTATTGCAAAAAAATTAAAGATTACTTCCTCTACTAAGCCCCATTACAGTAGAGAATCCTTTATCTGAAATTGCAAAAATCAAAGCTTTTCTAGTGTTGACATGATGTGCCACAAATGGATTACTCAGCGCAAGACATGGCTACACGGGCAACAATGCTGTATAGCCCTTGTGACTTAGCGCTTCTTTTTGATTATAATAATAATACACAGGGGCAATTACTCACTGATTACCCCATGTTTTGTCCACGGTGGTGTGAAGATATTGTTGAAAATGTTGAAAAGGCCTATGGGTAATACTGAAAAGAATAAGAGGGAGCATTCATGTTTCTCTATATCACAGAAAGTCAAGCCATTGGAAAAACTTCAGTGGTGTAAGTGAGAAGCATCTGGGGAGTTTGGTGTTGGAAAAGCCACTAGCTACCACCTAAAGAAACACAAAGACAAATTGTTTAAGTTCAGTGCTGAAAGTGATGAACAGAAATTAATAAAAATAGTAAAATATTGCATAGTAAAAATGAAGATCTCTATCATGTATTGGAGTGGATTCGTCAGTGTCAGAGTGAGCATGTCACTTAACTAAATGCTGATCATGAAATGAGCAAAAATCTATCATGACAAAATGAGCGTGTTAGATAGGAGTGAATGGAGACAAATGATACTTGGGACCTGACGATCTGTTGGAGTGTGAGCAGGGTAATATTTAGTGAAGGGATTCAGGGAAACCGGTTATTTTCATATAGTCGGACTTGAGTCCTGGAAATGGGAAGTACAATGCCTGCACTTTAAAGGAGTGGTTTGGGATATTGGCAGTTTGGAGGGATATGTTGTGTATCTTTATACGTATATGCTTCTAAACTGTTGTTTCTGAGCACCTCTGCAAAAGCAGTGATAATGTGTGAGTGTGGTGAAAGTGTTGAATGATGATGAAAGTATTTTCTTTTTGGGGATTTTCTTTCTTTTTTGGGTCGCCCTGCCTCGGTGGGAGACGACCGACTTGTTGAAAAAAAAAAAAAAAAACTGAATATTCAGCAGACTTGTTACAAAAATTTGAGAAAAGGCACGGCATTTAATATTTAATTAGCAGTGATAAAGCCTCTAATGATCACAAAATAGCAGAGAAATTCACTGATGTGTTTGTTTGCCAAGATTGTTGCTGATGAAAATCTAACGGCAGAACAAATCTACAATGTTGAAGAGACATTGCTGTTCTGGTGTTATTGCCTCAGAAAAACGCTGACTACAGCTGATGAGAGAGATCCTACAGGAGTTAAGGATACCCAGGACAAATTAACTGTGCTGGGATGTGCTAATGCAGTAGACATGTATAAGTGTAAACTTGCTGTGGTAGGTAAAAGCCTGCATCCTTACTGTTTTAAAGATGTGACTACCTTACCAATCCATTATTATACTAACACAAGGGCATAAATCACCAGACTTCTAACTGGTTTCACAAACATTCCAAAATCCAAAACACTTCAGTCTTGAGCATTTCGGATAAAAGTTTCTCGACTGTAATAGCATTTAATGAGTATTAGTCTCAAAATGAAGAATATACAATTAAACAGGGAATAAAAAAAATGTATTAATGAGCATCTCATAATTAGAAGTGCCATTTTATTACAGTAATAATTCAGTGCTACAGCTGCCTTAAACAATCATTATGTAATAATCTATTATGAATTTGTGCTATTATACTTTACACAATGACATGTACAATACCTGTATAACAAGAAATAAAATAATGACTTAAATTTATAAGATAGGCATAATTATAGTAGTACTATAATGCTAAATTAAGGACATTTTCAACAAAGAATTAATGATCGTACATTTGGTAATGTTTTCTTAATATCTTCATCAATGTTCTGAAGATCACATATTGGGTTTGAACTTACATTAAGCTCTGTCAGAGTTGGCAGCCCTTCTAAGAATTTAATTTGATCTAAATTTTCTATTTTGTTGTTTGCCAGAGACAGTGTTTCAAGGGAAGTCAAACTAGCTAATGGGGCAAGGTTCTGGATCTGATTATTATCCAAATTCAACATTCTACAAGCAACAAGATTTTCTAAAGAAGAAATAGAAGTAAGATTATTACAACTTAGATCAACATTTGCAGTGCTGGCAAGGAGATGGCTCAAAGTAATCCTAGTAAGATGATAATCTGAAAGCTGGAACTTACTACCACTTTCGGCAATAATCCTATGTTGTTTCAGAGCTGTCTCCATGGCCAATTTGCTTTCTGAAAAAGATAATGAAAGATCAGCAATAAATTCAATATTTTTTAAATCACAAAATTTAAAAAAACGAAGCGATGTTAATGCGAGGCCTGGTCAGACCAGGCCATGGGGGCGTTGACTCCCGAAACCCTCTCCAAGTACAGCAGGGCCCCGCTTTACGGCGTTCTGCTAATACGGTCATTTCAAATTATGACCAAAACTCACTATACGGCTCCTCCCACCTGACTTTCTAATACGGTCACCGCGCCCCACCCTGTTTGTTTACATTCTTTGTGAGCTCAGTAAGCACTAAGTCTCTCCATTTTGTCTGGAAACTCCAAAATTTCAAATGTTTTTAAAAGTTATTTCATATTTTATATATACTCTGATAATTATACTTATGTATACCTGTACTTAAATAAACTTACATACTGTGTTGGCATGCAGGTACACATTAAAATCAGTAAGAGTGTCTTATGTCTCCAGACATCATATTAGTAATGATAATAATAATCATCGAGTCTCATTTAAATGTCGTATATTACGTTAAATACACATTTTCATTAATCCATCTATGATATTTTTTCAAAATTATATAATAAACACGATACATAACATAAAAGATGATAAATACACCCCACAATAGAATAAATAAACATAAATAGGAGGTTTTGTGGGTAAGGGGCTTGGACTTCCAGCAAGCATGCGTGAGCGTGTTAGATAGGAGTGAATGGAGACGAATGGTACTTGGGACCTGACGATCTGTTGGAGTGTGAGCAGGGTAATATTTAGTGAAGGGATTCAGGGAAACCGGTTATTTTCATATAGTCGGACTTGAGTCCTGGAAATGGGAAGTACAATGCCTGCACTTTAAAGGAGGGGTTTGGGATATTGGCAGTTTGGAGGGATATGTGTATCTTTATATGTGTATGCTTCTAGACTGTTGTATTCTGAGCACCTCTGCAAAAACAGTGATAATGTGCGAGTGTGGTGAAAGTGTTGAATGATGATGAAAGTATTTTCTTTTTGGGGATTTTCTTTCTTTTTTGGGTCACCCTGCCTCGGTGGGAGATGGCCGACTTGTTGAAAAAAAAAAAAAAAAAAAAATATGAGATGTGGTAGCAGACAACTTGCACAAGTGACGCCATATTAGAAAAGATAATAATAATCACCGAGTCTCATTAAATGTTGTATATTACGTTAATATACACATTTTCATTAATCCATCCATGATATTTTTTTCAAAATTATATAATAAGCACGATACATAACATAAAAAGATGATAAATACACCCTACAGTAGAATAAATAAACAAATATGAGATGTGGTAGCCAGATAACTTGTACTAGTGATGCCAAGAATAACATTTTCTCTAATCTAACATAAGAGAAAATGTGTTACTGGGGGTAACTGTAGAAAATTATTCCTTTCGTATGTATGTAAGTTTATTCGGGTATACACAAATACAGTTACATAGATTATCATACATAACATATGTGTAGAGAACCTAGGATAACCCGAAAAAGTCAGAGTGACTTATTTCCATTGCCTTCACTCAGAGCATCATTTCTTCTCAAAATGATGTTACATGAGAATGGGAGTGTTCTTCTTTATTTATTCTACCGTATCAATGTAGAGACAACCTGTACACAATGTAACTTGTACACAAACCAGACGTGTACACTTTGTTTACAAAACTTACCTTCGCCTGGTTTGTTTACGTAACTCTGCGCCTGTCCTCTCTCATGCACTCATTCTTTCTCTCTCTCATTTATTCGTTTTATCTCATTTACTTACTCCTGACCCTATATTAAGACTACAAATATTTTAAGGTAAGTAATGAGTGAACTGTATATACATTTTATCGCTCTGGGATGCTTAAATATCATAGAATTGTATGTGTGGGTGGGGTGGCCTGGTATGGTAGCCTGGCTGACTACCATACATACCACACTTGATTTCTTACAATAAATACTACTTGTCTCACCCTAGATTAAAACTATAAATATTTTAAGGTAAGTAATGAGTGCACTGTGTGTGTATTGTACTTTTTTATTGTTTTTTGATGCCTGGTTCTTTTGCTAACTTAATATATGTTAGTGTAAACTTGTTATCTAGTGTTTGTATGCATTTGTAAGTGGAAAAAAAGGGTGTTCCACTTTACGGCGGTTTCCGCTTTACGGCGGTAGCCTGGAACCTAACCAGCCGTATAAGTGGGGCCCTACTGTATATACTCCAAATATGAATTTAGATACCTGTTGCTTTCACACTGATGATGATTAAACTAGAGTAGCAATGTGTATAATGAGAAAACAGATCTTTATGTATGCACACAGAAATTAAACAGCAGCACACAGTAAATTTTTTTTTCCAACAAACCGGCCGTATTCCACCAAGGCAGGGTGGCCCAAAAAGAAAAACAAAAGTTTCTCTTTTTAAATTTAGTAATTTATACAGGAGAAGGGGTTACTAGGCCCTTGCTCCCAGCATTTTAGTCGCCTCTTACAACATGCATGGCTTACGGAGAAAGAATTCTGTTCCACTTCCCCATGGAGATAAGAGGAAATAAACAAGAACAAGAACTAGAAAGAAAATAGAAGAAAACCCAGAGGGGTGTGTATATATATGCTTGTACATGTATGTACAAGGTGAATGTATTCAGATATTTGGGAGTGGACGTGTCAGCGGATGGGTCTATGAAAGATGAGGTGAATCATAGAATTGATGAGGGGAAAAGGGTGAGTGGTGCACCTAGGAGTCTGTGGAGACAAAGAACTTTGTCCTTGGAGGCAAAGAGGGGAATGTATGAGAGTATAGTTTTACCAACGCTCTTATATGGGTGTGAAGCATGGGTGATGAATGTTGCAGTGAGGAAAGGTTGGAGGCAGTGGAGATGTCATGTCTGAGGGCAATGTGTGGTGTGAATATAATGCAGAGAATTCGTAGTTTGGAAGTTAGGAGGAGGTGCAGGATTACCAAAACTGTTGTCCAGAGGGCTGAGGAAGGGTTGTTGAGGTGGTTTGGACATGTAGAGAGAATGGAGCGAAACAGAGTGACTTCAAGAGTGTATCATTCTGTAGTGGAAGGAAGGCGGGGTAGGGGTCGGCCTAGGAAAGGTTGGAGGGAGGGGGTAAAGGAGGTTTTGTGTGCGAGGGGCTTGGACTTCCAGCAGGCATGCGTGAGCGTGTTTGATAGGAGTGAATGGAGACAAATGGTTTTTAATACTTGACGTGCTGTTGGAGTGTGAGCAAAGTAACATTTATGAAGGGGTTCAGGGAAACCGGCAGGCCGGACTTGAGTCCTGGAAATGGGAAGTACAGTGCCTGCACTCTGAAGGAGGAGTGTTAATGTTGCAGTTTAAAAACTATAGTGTAAAGCACCCTTCTGGCAAGACAGTGATGGAGTGAATGATGGTGAAAGTTTTTCTTTTTCGGGCCACCCTGCCTTGGTGTGATAATAAAAAAAAATAAAAAAATGTATGTGTAGTGTGACCTAAGTATAAGTAGAAGTAGCAAGACGTATCTGAAATCTTGCATGTTTATGAGACAGAAAAAAAGACACCAGCACTCCTACCATCCTGTAAAACAATTACAGGTTTCTGTTTTACACTCACTTGGCAGGACAGTAGTACCTCCCTGGGTGGTTGCTGTCTACCAACCTTCTACCTATATTGTAAACAGATACGTATATGCACTATAATGATTGAAGTCTGAAAAGAGGGGTAGAAGACTGAGAAATTAATATTTTAAAAATAGCTGAAAAGATTATTGAAAGCAAAATTTTATTAAAAGAAAAGAGGAAGAAATGCTGAGGATCCATTCTTAAACAATACTTAAACCATTAAATTACTTTTCATTAGTATTTCTCCAAAATATAGTACAATTCATGCCAAGCTACTAAAATCCTACTCGACAATCTCTACTTGACAGCTAGTCAAGAGGTTCAGAAAATCAAGTTGCTTAAAAAAAAAAAAAAATTAACATATTCAATTCAAGTTTATTCTCTATAAGGGTTACAATGTGGGGTTTACAGGTTTTGGGTATTGTGTGGTTTACATGTTATAAAATACTAATTACAGAGGGGGGTCACTAGAACACCTAGCATGGCTAGGCATTTCGGGCAGACTTAGATTAATTCTTAACATTAAATCCTTACAGATTATGGTAGTAAGGCTAAGTGACTACATCATAATTTGTGAGTTTAGCAATGTGAATGCTTTTGTTTTGGCACAATACAAAGTGTTTATATTGGAGTATCATAGGCAAATTTATGACTAGTTAGGATTTATTATTTTAAGATTAAGATTAGTATTTCTGGGTTTATAGTCAGTGGGTGAGCGAGTGTAATTGTGAACCACCAGGTGGTTATCATGTAGTTAGTTATCGGGGTGTATCAGGGAGATAAGATGTTTTCTAACTGTAGTTTTGAAAGTGATGAATGTGTCTGCAGTTCTAGAGTTTTCAGGTAGGGTGTTCCAGATTTTAGGTCCTTTGAAATACATTGAATTTTTGTAAAGGTTTAGTCGAACACGGGGAATGTCAGAGATGTTTGTGTCTGGTGTTATGCCTGTAGATCCCGTCACAACTATCAAGAAAGCGTTTTAGGTCAAGGTTAATATTGGAATTTAAGGTCCTGTAGATATAGACTGCACAGTAGTAAGTGTGGATGTTCTGAACAGGGAGTAAGTTTAGACCTATGAAGAGTGGGGGGGAGGTGTTGCCAGGGATGGGATTTAGTGATTATTCTTACTGCGGCTTTTTGTTGGGTTATTATTGGCTTTAGGTGTGTTGCTGCAGTTGAACCCCAAGCACAGATAGCATAGGTGAGGTATGGATATATAAGTGAATGGTATAGTGTGAGAGGGGCAGTTTGCGGCACGTAGTATCGTATGTTGGAGAGGATCCCCACCGTTTTGGATACTTTTTTTGTTGTGTTGGATATGGGTGCTGAAATTTAGGTTGTTGTCGAGGTATAGGCCAAGGAATTTGCCCTCATTATGTCTGGCAATTAGAGTGTTGTCGATCTTAATGTTAAGTTGCGCAACACCTGCTCTGCTACCAAACATAATACTATAGTAGGTTTTGCCAGTGTTAAGTGTAAGTTTATTGGCTGTCATCCAAGTCGATATTTTGAGCAGCTCCTCGTTAACCCTTTCAGGGTCCGTCCCGTAGATCTACGGCTTCACGTTGAGTGTCCAAACCATAGATCTACACCAAAATTCTAGCGCCGTCAAATTTAGCGCGAAAATGCTCATAGGCCTACATGTGAGAGAACGGGTCTGCGTGGTGGGTGTGCGCCATAAACAAAAAATCTAGGCACCCGCATAGCATTGTGGGAACGCCGGCTCAGTTACCCTTGTTCACCATGCCTCGTCGCAAGTCAGCTCTCACTCCCCGGAAAATTGGGACTCTCCTCTTCCTATCTGATAGTTCTGACACTGATGGAAGTGGAAATGAAGACGAATTCTACGGCTTTGATTAGTTAGTGACCGAAAAGAATGACCAGGATATCGATAATAGTGCAGAAAACCCTGACGATCCTCAACCTTCTACCTCTGGTGTGGGCACTCGTGACTCACGGTCGGTTGTTCCTCATTGCAAGAGAAAACTAATATTTTCGCGTGGCCAGGCCTCTGACTTCAGTAATGATGATGATAGTGACGTGGACTGTGATTTTATTGTGCTCGACGATCATTCGAGTAGTGATAGTGAGGAATCATATTCACCAGTGAAGCGTCAGTATGTTCACCGCCGCATGAGCTCGGGTAGTGTACCCTATGCTGCGCCCAGGGGACGGAGTACATCTTGGAGTACATCCCGTGGCCCAACACCAGTTTTAGGTAGTGATAGTGAGGATGATGTGGCTACACTTGGCATGGATAGACCACAGGCATCAGTGGATGGTGTTAGTGGTGATGGTAGTGGCACCGCCATGCGTGACTCACCAGGCTACGCTGGGACCCACGCTGCTGACTCGTCAGTTCAAGGACAAAGCGGAGCGCCAGCCACCAGCCCACCACAACCACAACCACCCGCACAACCAGCCTATGATGTCCAGTATCCACCAGCAAACCGTATGTGGGATTGGCAGCAAAATCCCAATTTTGTTCCCAGGCCTCACCACTTTGATGACTCTCAAAGTGGAATTCTACCTACTTGTCCCCTTGGAACCACGGCCAATGAACTGGAATTCTTTGAATTATTCTTTGACCAGCCATTGATGGAAATTATTGTCAGGGAAAGTAATAAGTATTTTGAGTACACCATGGCAAATACGATCTTATCACCACAGTCAAGACTACACAGGTGGAAAGAGACGACTGTTGCAGAAATGTATTTGCTTTTTGCAACAATAATGCTTATGCCTCACGTCTATAAGCATAATATAAAAGCATACTGGTCCACAGATCGGCTAATTTCTACCCCAGTCTTCAGTGAAATCATACCAGTGAACAGGTTTATCTTACTCTTACGTATGTTGCACTTCTCTGACAAAACCAGGCCTGACAGAAGTGACAGGTTATACAAGATTAGAAATGTTTTCATGTATCTCAAACAAAAGTTCAGCATATACTTTTATCCATTCAAAAATCTTGTAATTGACGAGTCTTTGATTTTGTTCAAAGGTAGACTGTCATTCAAGCAGTATATACCGAGCAAGAGGAAATGCTTTGGTATAAAACTGTTTGTACTCTGTGATTGTGACAGTGGCCTGGTGTTGGATATTGTTGTATACACGGGTAGTAAAACATTGAAAGATACCAAGATGTTATTGGGTATCTCAGGTGACGTAGTAAGAAACATGATGGCACCTTATCTTGGTAAGGGGCATACATTATATACCGATAACTGGTACACAAGCCCATTACTCAGTGATTTCATGCGAGTGAACAAGACGTGTGTGGCACAGTGCGTTCTAATCGTAAACATATGCCCAGGCTCAACGCAGGTGCTCGTGGTGATGACGTGCAGGTGTTTACTGCCAATGACATCATGACATTACGGTGGCATGACAAACGAGATGTCACATTGTTGACAACCATTCACCGTAATGAAATGCAAGACAGTGGCAAAGTTGATCGAGTGACTAATGAACGTATTCGAAAACCAGTGACAGTGATTGATTATACACAAAACATGCACTTGGTTGACAAATGTGACATGCAGATTGGTTTTGTTGACTGTGTTCGTAAGAGTTACAAGTGGTACATGAAACTTTTCTTCCATCTCATGGACATTTCAATGCTCAATGCATATAATATGTACCAAATAAAGACTGGCAACAGACCACCGTATGGTGAATTTTGTTTGTCTGTTGTCAGACAACTCATAATGAAGTACCAGGTAACAACACCTGCTATACAACACGGTCCTCGAATTCCTCAGGATATACCCAAGCGTTTGAGGAGGGAAGGTGATCATTTCATAATACAACTTCCTTCAACTCTGAAGAAATTTGCTCAGAAGAGATGCATCGTCTGTGCACAAACAAAACGACGGCAACAAAGACGCAAAGACACTCAGTTTATGTGTGAGGAATGTAAGGTGCCTCTGTGCATGGTGCCTTGTTTCAAGGAGTTCCACAAGCTCCAGCAGTTCTAAAACCATGTCCAGTGATTGTAAATATGTAAATATATGATAGAACATTAGTATTATACAAGATTTGTGCATGTTTATTGTAATAAACAACAGTGGTAAACAATAATATGATAATAACTTTAGTGCGGTTATTGTGTTCAATAGTGAGTTTATATATATACATTATATACAGTATTGGTCTCTCAGGCCCCAAATGTTAGTAGGAATAGAAAAAAATTGGAAAAGAAAAGAAAAAACAATAAAAACCGCAAAATAATGTAATGAGCGTATGTGGAATTCGTCGATGTTTCCGCCACCACATCATTTTTGACAAACTTCTTGGCACTGTATCTCGGTAAGTACTGATCAGAATTTTTTTTTTGTCTTATTACCTTCACAAAAATATGCTCTTTAATTCTGTAAGAAAAAAATTTTTTTTTTTTTTTTTTTTTTTTTTAAATTTATTGGACACTGGAGCACCACTTCAGATTTTGGCCTTGGACCCTGAAGGGGTTAAAACTGTAGATATCCCCATCCCTCCTTCAGAGTGCAGGCACTGTGCTTTTCCACCTCCAGGACTCAAGTTTGGCTAACTGGTGTCCCTGAATCACTTCATAAATATTACCTTGGAGACAATTTGACAGCCAGTGGCTTCTTCAGTCCAGTGCAGAGAACAATGGAACATGAGGAGGTCAACTCCAGGCTGAGGGACTGATTACCTCAAACTACTCATCTTCCACCATTTGCTGCACTGGATTGAAGCCACTGGTTGGCAAAATGTTTCTGGAATAAAGATACCTAAATGTTGCACAAATGTTTCATTTATCAATGGTTCAAGAACTGTATAAACCATAGGAATTTAGTACTTCCCCCATCAATATAAAAGTGTATGATCTAAGATCCCGATTAAAGTAGAGACCATATATTTGCAAGAGCTTTCCAAGTACAGTACCTGCTAAATTCATTCCAAGAGCATGGAAGGTGTTATTCCTGCTCTTAAAGGACACAAGCAAATTTGTATAAAAGTCACAAAGTTACTGTAAACTAATGAAAAAAAAAGTACTAATCTTGACCACTTACTCATATCCAAATAATATGTACTGCGAAGAGGGTCGAGCTCCTCCAGCTGAGAGAGGTAACTGTGGATCTTCTTTTGGTGTGTGTGGGAGTCTAAAGCCCACATGACATCAACCAAGGTCAGCAGGACCCCTAAAAACAAGCGATGGATTAAAAGAAATGCTAACCCAATTATTTTTTATTAATGTACAGGAAATAAAGTGTAGAATACAATCATTTGCTCCTTACACATTCAATTCTGGGTAACTGATTGTTCAGATTAACATCCCTACTTTAACTGCTCCTGTTCCACTGGTTTATTTTCAACTTACATCAGTTTAAACGCTGGTGAAGTGCTAAATTAAGAAACGAAATGAGGGCCATGTTAGTGCTACCCATCACAGTAGTCAACCAGTTTTGGTTACCAGCACTAATCAGTTTATTCCATATTTACATCTAATTCCAACTCAATGCTGAGTCAGGTATGTCTGAGCAAGACTGTGTATTCTACATGGTGTGAATGACAAGGAACAAAATACTGAATGGTCAAGGATGACAGAGGGTAACCAACACCACATCACTGCTGTATTTATATCCCTGTCATTTATTTACCAAAAATAGGATAATAATGATAGAATTGTGAGGATAGTCCTGAATACACTTCTAAGTGAGACCAAGAGAATACTTACCTGGACAACACATCATAAGGCACCTGAAGCTATGGGTGCATGTTACCACATTTTTAACATAATACAGTCAACTGATTGCCAGAAAATTATTTTAGTTAAAAGGTTAGGTCAGAGCCAAATTTTGAAAAATCAAAACATACAATACTCACATTTGTTACCAGGATCTAATTCATCCAAAGTAACACAATTTTCCTTTACTTCTTCAAGCGTTGATCGAGTTGTATCAGACAGCTCTTCCCCGCAAACATCTAATGCTGTAACCCATTCTATGGCCTGGGTTGACCCAACATCTACAGATAATGTCTTCTTCATTGAGGAATTGATGTTTATTTGGACAGCATGTGCCTCATCTGAAGAAAGCTGCAATTTTGCCACCTGATGTATAAAAAACAAATATTTATTTTTTTTATTATCACACTGGCCGATTCCCACCAAGGCAGGGTGGCCCGAAAAAGAAAAACTTTCACCATCATTCACTCCATCACTGTCTTGCCAGAAGGGTGCTTTACACTACAGTTTTTAAACTGCAACATTAACACCCCTCCTTCAGAGTGCAGGCACTGTACTTCCCATCTCCAGGACTCGAGTCCGGCCTGCCGGTTTCCCTGAACCCCTTCATAAATGTTACTTTGCTCACACTCCAACAGCACGTCAAGTATTAAAAACCATTTGTCTCCATTCAATCCTGTCAAACACGCTCACGCATGCCTGCTGGAAGTCCAAGCCCCTCGCACACAAACCCTCCTTTACCTCCTCCCTCCAACCTTTCCTAGGCCGACCCCTACCCCGCCTTCCTTCCACTACAGACTGATACACTCTTGAAGTCATTCTGCTCTGCTCCATTCTCTCTACATATTTTTTTTTTTTTCCAACAAGTCGGCTGTCTCCCACCGAGGCAGGGTGACTCAAAAAAGAAAGAAAATCCCCAAAAAGAAAATACTTTCATCATTCAACACTTTCACCACACTCCCACATTATCACTGCTTTTGCAGAGGTGCTCAGGATACAACAGCTTAGAAGCATATACGTATAAAGATACACAACATATCCCTCCAAACTGCCAATATCCCAAACCCCTCCTTTGAAGTGCAGGCATTGTACTTCCCATTTCCAGGACTCAAGTCCGACTATATGAACATAACCGGTTTCCCTGAATCCCTTCACTATATATTACCCTGCTCACACTCCAACAGATCGTCAGGTTCCAAGTATCATTCGCCTCCATTCACTCCTATCTAACACGCTCATGCACGCTTGCTGGAAATCCAAGCCCCTAGCCCACAAAACCTCCTTTACCCCCCCTTTCCAACCCTTTCGAGGACGACCCCTACCCCTCCTTCCTTCCCCTATAGATTTATATGCTTTCCATGTCATTCTACTTTGATCCATTCTCTCTAAATGACCAAACCACCTCAACAACCCCTCTTCTGCCCTCTGACTAATGCTTTTATTAACTCCACACCTTCTCCTAATTTCCACACTCCGAATTTTCTGCATAATATTTACACCACGCATTGCCCTTAGACAGGACATCTCCACTGCCTCCAACCGTCTCCTTGCTGCTGCATTTACCACCCAAGCTTCACACCCATATAAGAGTGTTGGTACTACTATACTTTCATACATTCCCTTCTTTGCCTCCATAGATAACGTTTTTTGACTCCACATATACCTCAACGCACCACTCACCTTTTTTCCCTCATCAATTCTATGATTAACCTCATCCTTCATAAATCCATCCGCCGACACGTCAACTCCCAAGTATCTGAAAACATTCACTTCTTCCATACTCCTCCTCCCCAATTTGATATCCAATTTTTCTTTATCTAAATCATTTGATACCCTCATCACCTTACTCTTTTCTATGTTCACTTTCAACTTTCTACCTTTACACACATTCTCAAACTCATCCACTAACACTTATGCAGCATAAGTGTCTCAATCTTCAACTTGTCGGTTTTTCAAACCATTCATCACAACTGTCAGACACTGCAGCATCATGGGATCTTGTTACAAAGAATTCTTCAACACTTGTTCAACCTTTGGACGAAGACCTACTTCGACTAGTGGATGGTACCACTATGACCCCGCCTCCACCTGCTTCACGTCACCTCACTACAGTATATAAGCCACGTCTACGGCCCTATGCTGTACATTCTACAAGATTGATGGACTGAACACATCGACTCCAGGTTGAGGGACTGATTACCTCATTCTCCTCCTCTCCTTACGCCTTCCTCTTTGTATTGGACTGATGAAGCCACTGTGTGGCGAAACGTTTCCTGAATAAAGATTCCCATATGCTGCATAAGTGTCTCAATCTTCAACTTGTCGGTTTTTCAAACCATTCATCACCACAGTTTAGACGTCCTTCCAAACTACCAATATCCTAAACCCCTCCTTTACAGTGCAGGCATTGTACTTCCCATTTCAATCTTCATGATGTACTAAATATGTACAACAATGTATGTAGAAAAAGACTAATTTATTCATGAATTTATTAAATGTACAAAAGGCACCATAATGTACACACCAAACCTATGTAGTATCCATATTTCCATATCCAATTTGCATATGGAAAGCCATTCAGTACTTGTTTTTTCCCAGCTCTCTCTTTTGTATAAAAAACATGCATCAAATTGTTCATTTTAATCATGTTCATGAATCTTTATGGAAAATTACAATATTTTATTTTTTTAACACGCTGGCCGTCTCCCACAGAGGCAGGGTATCCTGAAAAAGAAACACTTTCACCATCATTCACACTATCACTGTCTTGCCAGAGGCATGCAGATATGAATTTAGATGTCCCTCCAAATAGTAAATATCCCAAATCCCTCCTTTAGAGTGCAGGCACTGTACTTCCCACCTCCAGGACTCAAGTCTGGCTAACCTGAATCCCTTCACAAAATTACAATATATAAGATGCAAATATATTTCTTAATCATGGATAAAATATAGAACTCTACTACTGTGAATAATCAGCTGGTATGGAGAGTGAAACTAAATGTTTCACTCTCCATACCAAGAACCTCTTCAGCAATGTTTAGACCCCTGTCATGTACAAGAGGCACTAATGATAGGCGAGTACTATGTGCTATAATGTGAACTCTTATCAAACCTGCTATATCAAGCTCCAGACTAGCAATTCTTTCCCCACTCACATGCAAGTTATCAACCTGTAAGAAGTGAGATACAGAAGTAAATATTTAGTTATTAACTCACACAAAAGTACTGTTATGTTATTCTAACTTACCCAAACATAAGAGTATTTCTCATTATTTGGTGTATACCACAACAAAGGTTCATCAGAGTCTGAACCATCCACACGAACAAGAGCCACTTCTGTCTCCAGCACAGGCTGAGAGAACACACAAATGAGTAGGCCAGCATTCTCTTTATTACGAACATATCCAACCTGCAGCATCCTGTAACATACAATAAATTATGTTTTCTTATTTTTTCAGCTCTTCTACTTTTTAAGGTCGCATGGTATGTAAATACATCAAAATTACCAGGACTAAATCCTGTGTTCTGGTAAATTAATAAGACAAATAAATGATATAAAATAATGAATTTAATAATACAAAGGCATACCTCACTAATACATATATTTTTTTTTTTCAACAAGTTGGCCGTCTCCCACCGAGGCAGGGTGACCCAAAAAAGAAAGAAAATCCCCAAAAAGAAAATACTTTCATCATCATTCAACACTTTCACCACACTCGCACATTATCACTGTTTTTGCAGAGGTGCTCAGGATACAACAGTCTAGAAGCATACAGATATAAAGATACACAACATATCCCTCCAAACTGCCAATATCCCAAACCCCTCCTTTAAAGTGCAGGCATTGTACTTCCCATTTCCAGGACTCAAGCCCGACTATATGAAAATAACCGGTTTCCCTGAATCCCTTCACTAAATATTACCCTGCTCACACTCCAACAGATCGTCAGGTCCCAAGTACCATTCGTCTCCATTCACATATTCATATTTATTATTTTCAGCAATTCAGCTGAATCGAGCGAGTTGAAGGCTCAGATGATAAAGCTCCACAATCCCCTTCAGCCTTCCTTTAATAATTACTTTTTCTAAAATGTTCACTCACTCAATAAATTATAGTGTAAACATGATTTTAGGCTTTTATATGCACTGGCAAGTGAAAAAAAAAAAGCTGTGATTCACTTTATGGCAGTGGTGGTCTGGAACCTACCCCACTGTATTAGCAAGGTATGCCTGTATTATCATTAAAAAGTTACCTTGGAGTTTTTTCTTGTCTGTTGACCAGCCATCTCAAGAAAAACCAAGGACTCTGGTCTGAAGGATCAGTGAACACAGCTTCAACTACCGTTTTCAGTTCCTAAGAGAAAAGAACCAAGCTAATGTGGAGAAATAATAAATTATAACTGATGCTTATTAAATCAACCCAAAATTAACACTGCTGACAAACTGATTTCATGAAACAAAGGATACAACACGAATATTTACAGGTAAACCGAAGCTTCTGTACAGTCAGTAAGTTATCATAAAACTCAGGATAAGCAAATAAACCTTAAATTCTGCACCAAAAGACATTGTACAAATAGTACTGCACCGAATTCTGATCATACTTCTTAAACTTTCAACTTAAGAAGATTTTAAACAAAAAAAATATTTTTCCTTACAGTTATATAAGAGTTTGTCTTTCTGAACTGAATAAGACTAAAATGAGTAAAATCTGATAAAAACTTGCAGTTTTATGGTGTGTTGAATTTGGTGAAAAAATAGATCACTAATCGGCAACAGCAGTGAGTACTAGTACGTCAGACACAGTTAAAGGGTTAAAACTCTGCAAACACTAATCATTACACTTTCCTACTACAGTAACTATTATTTCCAAAGATAAATCTGAACAAAAAATTTAGAAAGCAATGTTTTTGTAAGATAAATAACATTAAGATAATTAATAACAAAAAAATTACGTATACTACAGTATTTGCTAACTCTCAAAATTTACAAATATTTTCTCAATCCTTAGTCAAAAATGTTACCTTGATCAATGCATGTTCTGATATTGGATGAGGAGTGTTCGGAGGAGGAGGATAAACTTCTGGCAGCAGCTTGGAGCGGTAATGCCAGGCAGAATAGTTGCTCAAGTTGTGCTCTATCAAGTGCTGGGAAACCTTCAGCTCATCTTCTGGTTGTTGATCACTTCCTGCCACCACAAATCTACGATAATCCCAGCAGTGAACTGAAATATATGTAGTGGTTATGATTTAGTGGTTATGATGTGAAAAGCTAAACCTGTATGGGTCATTCAGTGCAAGGGATGGCAGAGACTATTTTTTTCCCTTCTACAACCATGACACAAATGTACTATCGACCAATCTGCCTACTTCTTGACTACCCTCCAAATGCAAAAGAGAATGAGCGAGTCAAAATAATAGAAATATTTCCTTTACACTGATATCAATGAGTATGTGCTCTATGTAGCCACTCAATGGTGGGAGGGGTTATGGTTTATGATAATAATGTTGGCATGGAATTAAAAATAAATGAAGAAGACTGATAGATATGGTATATTGTTCATTGAAGATAACTAACAAAATAATAAAAAAAATAAAATGGCAAGGAAATTAGGGAAACTATCTCAAAATACATAAAATATTTAAGTAGGTAGTAGTGTAGGTAGTAGGTTGGTAGACAGCAACCACCCAGGGAGGTACTACCGTCCTGCTAAGCGAGTGTAAAACGAAAGCCTGTAATTGTTTTACATGATGGTAGGATTGCTGGTGTCTTTTGTCTGTCTCATAAATATGCAAGGCTACAGGTATGTCTTGCTACTTCTACTTACACTTAGGTCACACTAAACATACATGTACACGTTTATTTATACACATTCATCTGAGTTTTCTTCGATTTTATCTTAGTTCTTGTTCTTAGTACTCTTCCTTTTATATCCATGGGGAAGTGGAATAAGAATCTTTCCTCCATAAGCCATGCGTGTTGTAAGAGTCAACTAAAATGCCGGGAACAATGGGCTAGCAACCCCTTTTCCTTTAATAATTACTAAAAAGAATAAGAAGAAGAAAACTGTCAACGTCGGAAGTCTGAATGTGCGTGGATGTTGTGCGAATGATAAGAAAGTGATGATTGTGGATGTTATGAATGAGAAGCAGCTGGATGTCCTGGCTTTAAGTGAAACAAAGCTGAAGGGGGTGGGAGAGTTTCAGTGGAGAACAATAAATGGGATTAGGTCAGGGGTTTCTAATAGAGTTAGAGCTAAAGGAGTAGCAGTAATGTTGAAGGATAAGCTATGGCAGGAAAAGAGGGACTATAAATGTATTAATTCAAGGATTATGTGGAGTAAAATAGAAGTTGGATGTGAAAAGTGGGTTATAGTAAACGTATATGCACCTGGGGAAGAGAGAAGTATAGAGGAGAGAGAGAGAGAGATTTTGGGAAATGTTGAGTGAATACGTGGTTTTGAACCAAGTGTGAGAGTACTTGTGGTTGGGGATTTTAATGCTAAAGTGGATAAAAATGTTGTGGAGGGAGTAGTAGGTAAATTTGGGGTGCCGGGGTAAATGAGCTATGTGTAGAAAGAGGTTTGGTAATAAGTAATACATATTTTATGAAGAGATAAATAAATATACAAGGTATGATGTAGCACGTAATGAAAATAGTTTGTTAGATTATGTATTGGTGGATAAAAGGTTGATGGGTAGGCTCCAGGATGTACACGTTTATAGAGGGGCAACTGATATATCGTTGTAGCTACAGCTAGAGTAAGAGGTAGATGGGATAAGAGGAAAATGGCAGCAACAAGTAAGAGGGAGGTGAAAGTGAATAAACTTAGGGAGGAGGAAGTTCAGGTGAAATATAAGCAACTATTGGCAGAAAGGTGGGCTGGTGCAGGTATGAGTAGTGGGGGGGGGGGGGTGTTGAAGAGGGTTGGAATGGTTTTAAAAATGTGGGGCAGAAGTTTGTGGTTATAGGAGGGTGAGTGCAGGAGGAAAGAGGAGTGATTGGTGGAATGATGAAATAAAGGGTGTGATAAAAGAGAAAAAGGTAGCTTATGAGAGGTATTTACAAAACAGAAGTGTTATAAGAAGAGTAGAGTATATGGAGAGTAAAAGAAAGGTGAAGAGAGTGGCGAGAGAGTGCAAAAGGAGAGCGGATGATAGAGTGCAAAAGGAGAGTGGATGATAGAGTGGGAGAGGTACTGTCAGGAAATTTTAATGAAAATAAGAAAAAAATTTTGGAGTGAGTTAAACAAGTTAAGAAAGCCTAGGGAACAAATGGATTTGTCAGTTAAAAACAGAGTAGGGGAGTTAGTAGATGGGGAGATAGAGGTTTTGGGTAGATGGCGAGAATATTTTGAGGAACTTTTAAATATCGACGAAGAAAGGGAGGCGGTAATTTCATGCACTGGCCAGGGAGGTATACCATCTTTTAGGAGTGAAGAAGAGCAGGATGTGAGTGTGGGGAGGGTGCATGAGGCATTACGTAGAATGAAAGGGGGTAAAGCACCTGGAACTGATGAGATCATGACAGAAATGTTAAAAGCAGGGGAGGACATAGTGGAGTGGTTGGTATTTTTGTTTAATAAATGTATAAAAAAGGGAAGGTACCTAGGGATTGGCGGAGAGCGTGTATAGTCCCTTTATATAAAGGGAAGGGGGACAAAAGAGATTGTAAAAATTATAGATTAATAAGTTTACTGAGTTCTAGGTAGTAGGTTGGTAGACAGCAACCGCCCAGGGAGGTACTACCGTCCTGCCAAGTGAGTGTAAAACGAAAGCCTGTAATTGTTTTACATGATGGTAGGATTGCTGGTGTCCTTTTTTTCTGTCTCATAAACATGCAAGATTTCAGGTACGTCTTGCTACTTCTACTTACACTTAGGACACACTACACATGCATGTACAAGCATATATATGTATATATACACATCCCTCTGGGTTTTTTCTATTTTCTTTCTAGTTCTTGTTGTTGTTTATTTACTCTTATCTCCATGGGGAAGTGGAACAGAATTCTTCCTCCGTAAGCCATGCGTGTTGTAAGCGGAGACTAAAATGCCAGGAGCAAGGGGCTAGTAACCCCTTCTCCTGTATAAATTACTAAATTTAAAAAGAGAAACTTTCGTTTTTCTTTTTGGGCCACCCTGCCTTGGTGGGATACGGCCGGTTTGTTGAAAAAAAAAAAAATATATATACACATCCCTCTGGGTTTTCTATTTTCTTTCTAGTTCTTGTTTATTTCCTCTTATCTCCATGGGGAAGTGGAACAGAATTCTTCCTCCGTAAGCCATGCCTGTTGTAAGAGACGACTAAAATGCCGGGAGCAAGGGGCTAGTAACCCCCTCTTCTGTATAAATTACTAAATTTAAAAAGAGAAACTTTTGTTTTCCTTTTTGGGCCACCCTGCCTCAGTGGGATACGGCCAGTTTGTTGAAAGAAGAAGTTTACTGAGTATACCAGGAAAAGTGTACAGTAGGGTTATAATTGAAAGAATTAGAGGTAAGACAGAATGTAAATTGCAGATGAGCAAGGAGGTTTTAGAGTGGGTAGGGGATGTGTCAATCAAGTGTTTACATTGAAGCATATATGTGAGCAGTATTTAGATAAAGATAGGGAAGTTTTTATTGCATTTATGGATTTAGAAAAGGCATATGATAGAGTGGATAGGGAAGCAATGTGGGAGATGTTGCAAGTATATGGAATAGGTGGTAAGTTACTAAATGCTGTAAAGAGTTTTTATGAGGATAGTGAGGCTCAAGTTAGGGTGCGTAGAAGAGAGGGAGACTACTTCCCGGTAAAAGTAGGTCTTAGACAGGGATGTGTAATGTCACCATGGTTGTTTAATTTTTTTTTTTTTTTTTCAACAAGTCGGCCGTCTCCCACCGAGGCAGGGTGACCCAAAAAAGAAAGAAAATCCCCAAAAAGAAAATACTTTCATCATCATTCAACACTTTCACCACACTCGCACATTATCACTGTTTTTGCAGAGTTGCTCAGAATACAACAGTCTAGAAGCATACACATATAAAGATACACAACATATCCCTCCAAACTGCCAATATCCCAAACCCCTCCTTTAAAGTGCAGGCATTGTACTTCCCATTTCTAGGACTCAAGTCCGACTATATGAAAATAACCGGTTTCCCTGAATCCCTTCACTAAATATTACCCTGCTCACACTCCAACAGATCGTCAGGTCCCAAGTACCATTCATCTCCATTCACTCCTATCTAACACGCTCACGCACGCTTGCTGGAAGTCCAAGCCCCTTGCCCACAAAACCTCCTTTACCCCCTCTCTCCAACCCTTTCGAGGATGACCCCTACTCCGCCTTCCTTCCCCTATAGATTTATATGCTTTCCATGTCATTCTACTTTGATCCATTCTCTCTAAATGACCAAACCACCTCAACAACCCCTCTTCTGCCCTCTGACTAATACTTTTATTAACTCCACACCTTCTCCTAATTTCCACACTCCGAATTTTCTGCATAATATTTACACCACACATTGCCCTTAAACAGGACATCTCCACTGCCTCCAACCGTCTCCTCGCTACTGCATTTACCACCCAAGCTTCACACCCATATAAGAGTGTTGGTACTACTATACTTTCATACATTCCCTTCTTTGCCTCCATAGATAACGTTTTTTGACTCCACATATACCTCAACGCACCACTCACCTTTTTTCCCTCATCAATTCTATGATTAACCTCATCCTTCATAAATCCATCCGCCGACACATCAACTCCCAAGTATCTGAAAACATTCACTTCTTCCATACTACTCCTCCCCAATTTGATATCCAATTTTTCTTTATCTAAATCATTTGACACCCTCATCACCTTACTCTTTTCTATGTTCACTTTCAACTTTCTACCTTTACACACATTCCCAAACTCATCCACTAACCTTTGCAATTTTCTTTAGAATCTCCCATAAGCACAGTATCATCAGCAAAAAGTAACTGTGTTAATTCCCATTTTGAATTTGATTCCCCAAAATTTAATCCCACCCCTCTCCCGAACACCCTAGCATTTACTTCCTTTACAACCCCATCTATAAATATATTAAACAACCATGGTGACATTACACATCCCTGTCTAAGACCTACTTTTACCGGGAAGTAGTCTCCCTCTCTTCTACACACCCTAACCTGAGCCTCACTATCCTCATAAAAACTCTTTACAGCATTTAATAACTTACCACCTATTCCATATACTTGCAACATCTGCCACATTGCTCCTCTATCCACTCTATCATATGCCTTTTCTAAATCCATAAATGCAATAAAAACTTCCCTACCTTTATCTAAATACTGTTCACATATATGCTTCAATGTAAACACTTGATCTACACATCCCCTACCCACTCTGAAACCTCCTTGCTCATCCGCAATCCTACATTCTGTCTTACCTCTAATTCTTTCAATTATAACCCTACCATACACTTTTCCTGGTATACTCAATAAGCTTATTCCTCTATAATTTTTACAGTCTCTCTTGTCCCCTTTCCCTTTATATAAAGGGACTATACATGCTCTCCGCCAATCCCTAGGTACCTTCCCCTCTTTCATACATTTATTAAACAAAAGTACCAACCACTCCAACACTATATCCCCCCCTGCTTTTAACATTTCTGTCATGATCCCATCAGTTCCAGCTGCTTTACCCCCTTTCATTTTACGTAATGCCTCACGTACCTCCCCCACACTTACATTCTGCTCTTCTTCACTCCTAAAAGATGGTATACCTCCCTGACCAGTGCATGAAATTACTACCTCTGTTTCTTCCTTAACATTTAAAAGTTCCTCAAAATATTCTCGCCATCTACCCAATACCTCCATCTCCCCATCTACTAACTCCCCTACTCTGTTTTTAACTGACAAATCCATATTTTCCCTAGGCTTTCTTAACTTGTTTAACTCACTCCAAAATTTTTTCTTATTTTCATTAAAATTTCTTGACAGTGCCTCTCCCACTCTATCATCTGCTCTCCTTTTGCACTCTCTCACCACTCTCTTTACCTTTCTTTTACTCTCCATATACTTTGCTCTTCTTATAACACTTCTGCTTTGTAAAAACCTCTCATAAGCTACCTTTTTCTCTTTTATCACACCCTTTACTTCATCATTCCACCAATCACTCCTCTTTCCTCCTGCCCCCACCCTCCTATAACCACAAACTTCTGCCCCACATTCTAATACTGCATTTTTAAAACTATTCCAACCCTCTTCAACCCCCCCACTACTCATCTTTGCACTAGCCCACCTTTCTGCCAATAGTCGCTTATATCTCACCCGAACTTCCTCCTCCCTTAGTTTATACACTTTCACCTCCCTCTTACTTGTTGTTGCCACCTTCCTCTTTTCCCATCTACCTCTTACTCTAACTGTAGCTACAACTAAATAATGATCCGATATATCAGTTGCCCCTCTATAAACATGTACATCCTGGAGCCTACCCATCAACCTTTTATCCACCAATACATAATCTAATAAACTACTTTCATTACGTGCTACATCATACCTTGTATATTTATTTATCCTCTTTTTCATAAAATATGTATTACTTATTACCAAATTTCTTTCTACACATAGCTCAATTAAAGGCTCCCCATTTACATTTACCCCTGGCACCCCAAATTTACCTACTACTCCCTCCATAACATTTTTACCCACTTTAGCATTGAAATCCCCAACCACCATTACTCTCACACTTGATTCAAAACTCCCCACGCATTCACTCAACATTTCCCAAAATCTCTCTCTCTCCTCTACACTTCTCTCTTCTCCAGGTGCATACACGCTTATTATAACCCACTTTTCACATCCAATCTTTATTTTACTCCACATAATCCTTGAATTTATACATTTGTAGTCCCTCTTTTCCTGCCATAGCTTATCCTTCAACATTATTGCTACTCCTTCTTTAGCTCTAACTCTATTTGAAACCCCTGACCTAATCCCATTTATTCCTCTCCACTGAAACTCTCCCACCCCCTTCAGCTTTGTTTCACTTAAAGCCAGGACATCCAGCTTCTTCTCATTCATAACATCCACAATCATCTCTTTCTTATCATCTGCACAACATCCACGCACATTCAGACTTCCCACTTTGACAATTTTCTTCTTCTTATTCTTTTTAGTAATCTTTACAGGAAAAGGGGTTACTAGCCCATTGTTCCCGGCATTTTAGTTGACTTTTACAACACGCATGGCTTATGGAGGAAAGATTCTTATTCCACTTCCCCATGGATATAAAAGGAAAATTAATAAGACCAAGAACTATTAAGATAAAAATCAAAGAAAACTCAGATGAGTGTGTATAAATAAATGTGTACATGTATGTATAGTGTGACCTAAGTGTAAGTAGAAGTAGCAAGACATGCCTGTAATCTTGCATATTTATGAGACAGACAAAAGACATCAGCAATCCTACCATCATGTAAAACAATCACAGGCTTTCGTTTTACACTCACTTGACAGGACGGTAGTACCTCCCTGGGTGGTTGCTGTTTACCAACCTACTAATATATTTAATATATTTAATATATTTAATATATATTTAATATATTTAATATATTTAATATATTTAATATATTTAATATATTTATAAATCGGGTTGTAAGAGAAGTAAATGCTAGGGTGTTCGGGAGAGGGGTGAGATTAAATTATGTTGAATTAAATACAAAATGGGAAGTGACAGTTACTTTTTGCTGATGATACTGTGCTTATGGGAGATTCTAAAGAAAAATTGCAAAGGTTAGTGGATGAATAGTGTGTGTGTAAAGGTAGAAAGTTGAAAGTGAACATAGAAAAGAGTAAGGTGATGAGAGTATCAAGTGATTTAGATAAAGAAAAATTGGATATCAAATTGGAGAAGAGGAGTATGGAAGAAGTGAATGTTTTCAGATATTTGGCAGTTGACGTGTCGGCGGATGGAGTTATGAAGGATGAGGTTAATCATAGAATTGATGAAGGAAAAAAGGTGAGTGGTGCATTGAGGTATATGTGGAGGCAAAAAATGTTATCTATGGAGGTAAAGAAGGGAATGTATGAAAGTATAGTAGTACCAATACTCTTATATGGGTGTGAAGCTTAGGTTGTAAATGCTGCAGCGAGGAGGCGGTTGGAGGCAGTGGAGATGTCCTGTCTAAGGGCAATGTGTGGTGTAAATATTATGCAGAAAATTCGGAGTGTGGAAATTAGGAGAAGGTGTGCAGTTAATAAAAGTATTAGCCAGAGGGCTGAAGAGGGTTTGTTGAGGTGGTTTGATCATTTAGAGAGAATGGATCGAAGTAGAATGACATGGAGTGTGTATAAATCTGAAAGGGAAGGAAGGTGGGGTAGAGGTCGTCCTCGAAAAGGTTGGAGGGAGGGGGTAAAGGAGGTGTTGTGGGCGAGGGGTTTGGATTTCAAGCAAGCAAGCGTGCGTGAGCGCATTAGATAGGAGTGAATGGAGAAATGGTATTTGGGACCTGACGAGCTGTTGGAGTGTGAGCAGGGTAATATTTAGTGAAGGGATTCAGGGAAACCGGTTATTTTATATAACCGGACCTGAGTCCTGGAAATGGGAAGTACAATGCCTGCACTCTAAAGGAGGGGGTTTGGGATATTGGCAGTTCAGAGGGATATATTGTGTATTTTTTATACGTATGTACTTCTAAACTGTTGTATTCTGGGCACCTCTGCAAAAACAGTGATTATGTGTGAGTGAGGTGAAAGTGTTGAATGATGAAAGTATTTTCTTGAGAAAAAAAAAAAAACATTTAAGATTAGCAAAAGGTAGAATACAAATTGATATTCATGATTCTGGGGGGTCAGAAGATAAGTGCAGGAAACACTAGGGTACAAAATAGAACAGATATTCTGGACACTGTAGGCATGAAAGTGAACGAATCAGTAACTATTCCCTGACAATTTATCTCAAACAAAAATACTGATGGATGGTTTTATATACCTTATGCCAACCTGTACAAATTGAATGAACATATTCAGTTTTATAAAGTTAGTTCATATGATCCAATCCATTTAGTTAGTATTTGAATGAATGAATATACTGTATATCAAAATTATTTAAGGATTTCAGTACACACTAGGCATTAATTAAGTTTATATAGTACAGAGAAATTAGCAAGTTGTAGATCAAATTTTATGCACGTAAAGTACTCCTTTGAATGCAAGTACGCTGACAACTAGCTACAGCAAGCCTCTACTGAACTCATTAATGCCTACATGATTAATATCAAATTCACCATAATTAATGCTTACAATTTCTTTCATCTACTTTCAAGTACTTGTCACAAAGTGCTAGTTCAGCTGTCCAAGGTGGCGAGGAGAAGTTTTCCATTACCCAGCAGCGGTGGTGCCATGCTCCATAACTTTTGTGATTCTTCATTAGACAATTTTCTACCATTGTCATTTCCCCAGTAAGACTTTTCTCCCATGACTCTTGATCTTCTCTGAAAGCAGTATCATCAGTTAATCATAATGTTATGATCTCATAATATTTATTAATAACATAGTGAAGCAAAAATCTTTCCAGAAGCAAAGTACTTGATGAGCAAAGCTTATTGCTCATAACATAAGCAGTAACCAACAATACCAAGTACAGCATTTAGTCCAGAATTCTACAAGGTTTGGTCAGAGGAAATACAGGCAGTGTATACAGTGAAACAGTGAATGTAGTACAGATACTTAAAACATTTATGTAAAAGATCCCTTCCTACAATGGTCATCTCCCACTGAGGCAGGATGACCCAAAAAGAAGGTTCTTTTTACATTTGGTAATAAAATGAGTATATATCCAATATAAAAAGAAGAGTGTTAATATCTGAATACAGTATCTGATGAACATCAAAATGGTATACAATACCGACAGGTTGGTAGGTAAGACACACAGGCAACAGTTAAGCAACGACTTCAAGGGTGATGGACTGATTACATCGTCTTCACATCTCTACTGTTCCTGTCTACTTTCTGTATTTGACCGAAGAAGCCTACTGTGTAGGCGAAACGTTTCGGAATAAAGTTGCCTAACTGTTGCCTATGTGTCTTACCTACCCACAGTATCTGATACACCACTAACCCCTTCATGGCTAAGAGAATCTCTCGCCGAAAGTTCCAAAGTGTGCTAACATCTGGGTTTACTATTAAAAGCTGTGCAGTTATCTTCAGTCCTTCTTCATCGTGAATTCCTGATGTTCTCTGAAATACAGTAAATAATTATCACAATCAGATGTTTCTAACTAGTAAAAGTATTTTAAATCTATCACTCCAAGAATAATAGCTTGGTAAACACATTCAAGCAATAGCATCAAGAGTAGGTATTCAGAGTTCACAATGAAAGGGAAAAAAAGTTAGCAATAATGCAAAATATACAGAACTCGCTCTTCTTTCAACTCTTAGATTGCACTTTACCTTTGCAAAAGCCTTTGTGAGTCCTGCAAGATATAACTTCCTTTTTTCTGCCCTCTCTTTCTGCTTCTCTGCTGCTTGCTCAGCTGTTGTCTTTATTTTCAAACGTCCATGCTGTGAGGAATATAATTTAAAGAAACTAGAATTAGTTCTACAAAGAAGTCAATTGACCTAAAAAAGACCTGAGAAGAAATGAACCTGTTAGGCTTTCTGGGTTCATACTTAACCTCCTGTGTTACCATAACTATTATTATTATTATTATTATTATTTGAAGTGCACTAACTCCTATGAATAATAAGAATAGTTAAATTTTTCTATAAATAGTCATAATTGGCTATAAGTACCCATCGGATGAAGAATTTTATCCAGATTATTAATTTGGATGGTTAGTAACCTAATCATTATCACTCATTATTTATTATCCTAATAATAAATATGTTGAACTCAATACCACAGTTATACATTCATTAATTATTCATCAAAGACACTAAGGATATCAGAAAGCCACTGGGTTAAATTCTGCACTTTCTTGGGTTATCCTGGGTGGCTGACCATCAGAAACAATAAAACAACTTTATTTCTCTGTGTAGTATACAGTGTAGTTTACATGTTAAAAATCCCAACAAATTTGATCTTAACCCCCAGTAACAAAAATTAAAATTTATTACTATATAATACACAGATAAAATACTCCCATTATGAAGTGTTTATTTACAACTCAATATACAATTTTAATCTTTTACAGTGGTTTTGCATAGTAAATTATATAAAGGGGAACCCACCATTTAATACAATTTTGATCTGGATTAATGCAGTACAAAAGTAATGTAATTTGCATGTAATCAAACAATGATAAGTACAAAAGAAAGAATAACAATCATATGAAGATAAGTCGGCTTTCATAACATTACTCATCAAAATTCCTAATGTTTGCAGTCCCTTCATAACTATGATAGATCACCGTTGTTAAGAGTGTAACAGTAACATCTTATAGGAGTAAATATGTTGAAAACTGTGAGAGAGATGGAAAAAGTTACCATTGTATAAGTTGTTGAGAGCAGCTGGGAGACACACCCGGCTGTTGTTGGTGTTCTTAAGGGACTCTAAAACTTGGCAATTATTGCGCGAATTATAATTCAAACATTGTTTCCTGGAATAATAAATAAGTTTATTTAGGCACAAGTACACACAAGTACAGTTATCATATATAGTGTAAATTACCTAGAATAATTCCCCCCAAAAGTCTAAGTGACTTATTCCCACTGGAGTCCACAATGGCAATAAGTCACTAACCTTATTTTAGTGGGAGTTATTATAGGCAATTTACACATATGTTACTAATAAGATATTAATAATAAGATATATGAAATATTAAAGTTTTATCCACATTTTGTATCGACTAGATAAATAATTTTCACAAACAGGATCGCAAGTTAGGTAAGGTCTGCCCGGTGAGGCTGGACAATATTACGATATATTCCCATGACACCTGCTGTCCATGTTTATTTATTTATTTATTTATTTATTTTAAATTTGAGCACACATACAGAGGTACAAAAAAATACAGATAAGAGCAGCATGCCAAAGCCACTTATACTATGCATAGCATTACGGGCTGGCTTAAAATTAACTTAAGATTAACTAAGCAATGATGAAGTCAGTGATAAAACATTAATGTAAACAGATTACTATAAAGCACAAGTGAGTATTACAAAGACAGGTCATATGAAGGATTCTGTTAGGTAGTGTATTTAAAAAATAATAAAGTTAGATTGGGTTTTAGGTTTAACATTTATGTGATATAATTGTGAGAAACATTTAAGATATACAATTTATAAGGTTCAGTTATTCAGTATTTATTTGGTTTTGGGTGAGTAAGTGATCTTTGAGTAGAGACTTGAATTTATAAACAGGTAGTGTTTCTTTTATATTT
Source organism: Cherax quadricarinatus (assembly GCF_038502225.1). Taxonomy (NCBI): domain Eukaryota; kingdom Metazoa; phylum Arthropoda; class Malacostraca; order Decapoda; family Parastacidae; genus Cherax; species Cherax quadricarinatus. The sequence continues at coordinate 5,862,257 of NC_091359.1, read as the reverse complement.
ACAGGTAATGAATTCCAGATTTTAGGGCCTTTTATGTGCATTGAGTTTTTGCATAGTGTGAGATGAACACGAGGAACATCAAAGAGTGATCTGTGCCTTGTGTTATGGTCATGTGTTCTGTTGAGGTTGGCAAGGAGATGTTTGAGGGGAGGGTTAATATCAGAGTTAAGTGTTCTATGTATGTAATAGGTGCAGTAATAAGTATGGATGTTTTGTATGGTGAGTAGGTTTAGTGTATTGAATATTGGTGGAGTGTGCTGCCTGTAGTGAGAATTTGTTATCATTCTAACTGCAGCCTTTTGTTGGGTAATTAGTGGTCTGAGATGGTTAACTGTTGTTGAGCCCCATGCACAAATTCCATAGGTGAGATAGGGGTAAATAAGAGAGTGATATAGGGCCAGGAGGGCTGACTGTGGAACATAGTACCGTATCTTCGATAGTATGCCTACAGTCTTGGAAATTTTCTTAGAAATTTGTTGTATATGTGTATGAAATTTGAGTCTATTATCAAGGTGGATTCCTAAGAATTTTCCCTCTGTTAGCTTTGTGATAGGTGATCCGTTTATCATTATGTTAAGAGGGACATCTGTAGCTCTGTTACCAAACTGAATGAAGTAGGTTTTGTCAATGTTTAGTGTAAGTTTGTTAGTCCTCATCCAGGTAGATATTTTCTGTAATTCGGTATTTACAGTATTGGCTAGTGTGACTGGGCTCGGGTGAGAGAAGACGTATGTAGTGTCATCTGCAAATAGTGTGGGTTTGAGTAATTGCGAAGCATTTGGAAGGTCATTTATGTATAGGAGAAAGAGAAGAGGGCCAAGGACACTTCCCTGTGGGACACCAACTGTAATTGGTTGCGCAGAAGAGTTTGCCCCATTTGCGTACACATATTGGCTTCTGTTGCTGAGGTATGACTTGAGGTAATTGAGGGAGTGCCCTCTTATACCATAGTGTGACAATTTTACGTGGAGCAAGTCATGGTCAACTGTATCAAAAGCTTTACGTAAGTCAATGAAGATCCCCAGTGGGACTTCTTTTTTCTCTATTGCAGTGTATATATGTTCTAGCATGTGTATAATAGCATCATTAGTATTTTTATTAGGCCTGAATCCAAATTGGCAGGGGTTGAGTATGTTTTGGGAGATAAGGTAGGAGTAGATTCGTTTATGAATTAGTTTTTCAAAGATTTTTGAGAGAGGGTGTAAGTTGGATATTGGCCTATAGTTATTCAACTCTGTTTGGTCTCCTCCTTTGTGGATCGGGGTGACCCTTGCTATTTTGAGTACTGTAGGGAAGGTGGAGGATTCAATGGATTTGTTAAAGAGTGTTGCAATGATTGGAGATAGCACTTGTGACACTTTTTTATATATAAAGGGTGGTAAGGTACTTAAATCTCCTGCCTTGTTTTTTAGTGCATTGATAATAAGGGAGACTTCGTATGGGTTAGTCGGAGCTAGGAACAGTGTGTTCGGGTAGTTGCCGGTGAGGTAGTTATTTGGTGGGGTATCTGAGCTTGGGATTTTATGGGCAAGGTTTTGTCCTATAGTGGAGAAGAAATCATTGAGTCTGTTTGCTGTTTCTGTTGGTGGGAGTTGGGGTTCATCTGATTTTGCTAATTTTATTTCGCTATTTCGTGATATCTTTTTTGTTCCCAGAATTTCAGATAGTGTTTTCCAGGTCTTTTTTATATCACCTCGTAAGTTGGATAATCTGTTCTCATAATACAATTTTTTTGCCCTTCTTATCAGGCTGGTTAGGATTGACGAGTAACGTTTTGTTTGGTCTCTGGTTATGTGACCCATTCTGTACTGTTTTTCATATTGGTGTTTTGTATTTATGGATTTGAGAATGCTGGGTGTTAGCCAGGGACTGTTCAGTCTCTTTGCTGTCATCTGTTTAGTTTTTTTAGGGCAGTGCTTGTTATAGAGGTATTGGGTCTTTTTTAGAAAATTATTAATACATTCGTCAATATCTGTATAGATTTCTAGCTCAGTGTGCCAGTCAATGTTTGCTAATGCTGTTGCGAAGTTATTAATGGCTGCCTCATTGTGAAGTCTGAAGGTGACTTTAGTAGTGTCTTGGGGTAGTTTACCAAGAGTTGTTATGAGGAAAGTAGGGTAGTGGTCTGTGGTATTATCTGTAATTATGCCTGATTTTAAAGGGGATATGGTGTTGGTCCAGATGTGGTCAAGTAGGGAAACACTAGTCTCTGTAACTCTTGTAGGTTTTGTTACTGTTGGTAGTAACATACAGTTACTCATTGTGTTTGTGAATTCAGTAACGTGTGGGTCCTGGTCTTGCAGGAGATTTATATTGAAGTCACCTGAGAGTAGTAAGTGATCTTTGTTCATGCGTGCATCAGTTATCATACTTCCTAGATTTTGACTAAATTGGCTAATGTTTGACTGTGGAACTCTGTAGATGTTTATCAATGTGAGAGGTTTTTGTAGGTATTTGGATTTGAATTTAGCTATTATATATTCCCCATGTTCATCCCTTGTGCAAGTATTAGTGATACATTCTAGTTGGTCTGAGTAGTATATGGCTGTGCCACCCCCTTGTTGGTCTGGCCTACAGTTGTGTATGGCTGTGTAACCAGGAATGGCATAGACATCTGTACTATCAGGCTTTAGCCAGGTTTCAGTTAGTGTAATGATGGACATATTGGCATGTAAGGAATTTAGTAATGCTATGAGGTCATCATAATGCTTGCTTAAAGATCTGATATTGTAGTTAAAGATAGTTATGTTGTTGTTGGCACTGGGTACCTGGGTGTTAATGGACTGGTGTGGGTCGCATCCTGGGACAAAATTTACCTAATTTACCCGAAATGCTCAGCATAACAAGCAACTTTTTATATAGTAGTATGTCATTGATGTCAGCTAGGACTGTATACCTTGTACATGTACTTGTAGAAATAAAGATATTATATTAACAAGAGAAGTGTTTCGGCTAAAGCTCTCGTTTCACACAGGGAGGGCCCGGGTTCGATTCCCGGCGGGTGGAAACATTTCGACGCATTTCCTTACACCTGTTGTCCTGTTCACCTAGCAGCAAATAGGTACCTGGGTGTTAGTCGACTGGTGTGGGTCGCATCCTGGGGGACAAGATTAAGGACCCCAATGGAAGGATTAGCGTGGACGGTTACAAAGCATGGCTTGCTTCTGCAGTGTTTTAAAAACTGAGTTTGGAGAGTTGAAGGAGGAGGTCTTGCTTCTCCAGGAGGAGATTAGGAGGCTGAAGGTCCACCTCAATGGGCCTGGGAGAGAGTGTGAGGTGGTTGGAGATGTGGGGAATGAGGCTTCTAGCAGTGAGGTGCAGTCTGTCTCTCACTGTGAGGAGGCTGTAGGTGGGGAGGTAGCAACGGGTACCAGCAGTGAGGTGCAGCCCAGCACCTGCTACAAGTGGCGAGTTGTTCACAGTAATGGGAGGCGCATCAGAGTAAGGAAAGTTAAGAGTGAAGATCTGAAGGTAGGAAATCGCTTCTCTGTTCTCCAGGATGAATGTACTTCAGTGGCCAGTGAAGGTAAGGGTACTACTGCCCCTGCTAATGAAGGTAAGCGCATTCTTGTGGTTGGTGACTCTCAGGTAAGATATGTTGACCGTGCTTTTTGTAATAGGAATAAGAAGATGAGAGATAGAGTGTGCTTCCCTGGAGCTGGTGTTGGGGACATTGTCAACAGACTGGATAATATCATGTCAGGTAATGGGAACAAGCCCATTATCTGTCTCAGTGCTGGTGGAAATGATATTGGGAAGGGTAGGAGAGAAGAGCTGCTAGATAAGTACAGGTCAGCTATAGATTTCATTAAGTCTAAGGGAGGGATCCCAATCATATGTAGCATCTTGCCTAGAAGGGGAGTAGGAAATGAATGGTTGTCTAGGGCAATTGGTGTAAATTGCTGGCTAGACAGATACTGCAAGGAACTTGCAATCCCATTCATTGACAACTGGAACAACTTTTATGGCAAACATGATATGTATGCAAGGGATGGGGTTCATCTCTCTGGGGCAGGGGTGGTAGCACTTGCAGACTCGATTGAGAAGGCCATTGGTGAAATGCCTATGATTTTAAACTGATGGAAGATAGAGGTATGGGTGTGTGTGGGAAACAAGCAGGTTGCAACACTAGGGTTGGAAACAGTAAATGTATAAAAGGCATTCAGCATGAAGTTATAAATAAAGACAATAGAACAGGTCAGAAAACAAAGGGGGACAGCAGAGGGCAGCAAGGGACTAGCTCCCTTAAGGTTTACTATACTAATAGCAGGAGTGTTAGAAATAAGATAGATGAGCTAAGATTAATTGCAAGTGCAGGAAACATAGATATTATTGCTATAACAGAGACCTGGCTCAATCTGAAAGATAGAGAGATGCCATCTGAATGTCACATACAAGGCTATAAATTATTCCACACTGACAGGGTCAACAGGAAAGGTGGTGGAGTAGCGATGTATGTCAGAGACAATTTAAATTGTTGTGTTAGACAAGATATTAAATTAGAAGCGTCAGCCACTGAATCTGTTTGGTTACAGCTTCTCGAGGGCCGAGAAAAACTAATTTTGGGTGTGATTTACAGGGCCCCAAATCTTGATAGGGAGTGCAGTAAACTTCTATGGGACGAAATTCGTAAGGCATCTACATACGAAAATGTTGTGCTAATGGGAGATTTCAACTATAGACAGATTGACTGGAGCAATTTGACAGGAAATTTAGAGTCGGGTGACTTTCTTGATACGATCCAGGATTGTTTTTTAAAACAGTTTGTGACAGAGCCAACTAGGGGAAATAACCTCCTTGACTTGGTTCTTGCCAGTAGGGAAACACTAATTAATAATCTTGAGGTTAATGATGAGCTTGGGGAGAGTGATCACAAATCACTCAGTTTTAACATATCATGGAATTCCCCTAATAATGGCAATCAAGTCTCCGTCCCTGACTTTCGCTTGGCTGATTTCATAGGACTGAAAAATTACTTAGGTGGGCTGAACTGGAATGACCTGACTAGGGGTCAGGTAGGTGGTGATGGTTGCCGATATGATGCTTTCCAGGGCATAGTTCTAGCTGCTCAGTCAAATTATGTTCCAAATAGGGAAATCAGATCAAACAAAAATGATCCTAAATGGATGAACAATAGATTAAAATATCTGATTGGTCAAAAGAGAGGCATATATAGGCAAATCAAAAGAGGAGAGGGGCAATTAAGAAATCGATATATTCAGTTAAAGAGAGAAATAAAAAAGGGAATTAGAAAAGCAAAAAGAGATTATGAGGTTAAAGTTGCAAGAGAATCGAAGACTAACCCAAAAGGATTCTTTCAGGTATACAGAAGTAAGATCAGGGACAAGATAGGCCCACTCAAAAGTTCCTCGGGTCAGCTCACTGACAGTGATAAGGAAATGTGTAGAATTTTTAACACATACTTCCTCTCAGTTTTTACACAGGAGGATACCAGTGATATTCCAGTAATGATAAATTATGTAGAACAGGACGATAATAAACTGTGCACTATTAGGGTCACAAGTGACATGGTCCTTAGGCAAATAGATAAATTAAAACCTAACAAATCCCCAGGCCCTGATGAACTGTATGCAAGGGTTCTAAAGGAATGTAAAGAGGAGCTTAGCACACCTTTGGCTAATCTTTTCAACATATCACTACAAACTGGCATGGTGCCAGATAAGTGGAAAATGGCAAATGTGATACCTATTTTCAAAACAGGTGACAGGTCCTTAGCTTCGAACTATAGACCAATAAGCCTAACCTCCATAGTGGGAAAATTTATGGAATCAATAATTGCCGAGGCAGTTCGTAGCCACCTTGAAAAGCATAAATTAATCAACGAATCTCAGCATGGTTTTACAAAGGGACGTTCCTGCCTTACGAATTTATTAACTTTTTTCACTAAGGTATTTGAGGAGGTAGATCATGGTAACGAATATGATATTGTGTATATGGACTTCAGTAAGGCTTTTGACAGGGTCCCACATCAGAGACTATTGAGGAAAATTAAAGCACATGGAATAGGAGGAGAAATTTTTTCCTGGATAGAGGCATGGTTGACAAATAGGCAGCAGAGAGTTTGCATAAATGGGGAGAAATCAGAGTGGGGAAGCGTCACGAGCGGTGTTCCACAGGGGTCAGTGTTGGGCCCCCTGCTGTTCACAATCTACATAAACGACATAGATGAGGGCATAAAGAGCGACATCGGCAAGTTTGCCGATGACACCAAAATAGGCCGTCGAATTCATTCTGACGAGGACATTCGAGCACTCCAGGAAGATTTGAATAGACTGATGCAGTGGTCGGAGAAGTGGCAGATGCAGTTTAATATAGACAAATGCAAAGTTCTAAATGTTGGACAGGACAATAACCATGCCACATATAAACTAAATAATGTAGATCTTAATATTACGGATTGCGAAAAAGATTTAGGAGTTCTGGTTAGCAGTAATCTGAAACCAAGACAACAGTGCATAAGTGTTCGCAATAAAGCTAATAGAATCCTTGGCTTCATATCAAGAAGCATAAATAATAGGAGTCCTCAGGTTGTTCTTCAACTCTATACATCCTTGGTTAGGCCTCATTTAGATTATGCTGCACAGTTTTGGTCACCGTATTACAGAATGGATATAAATTCTCTGGAAAATGTACAAAGGAGGATGACAAAGATGATCCCATGTATCAGAAACCTTCCCTATGAGGATAGACTAAGGGCCCTGAAACTGCACTCTCTAGAAAGACGTAGAATTAGGGGGGATATGATTGAGGTTTATAAGTGGAAGACAGGAATAAATAAAGGGGATGTAAATAGTGTGCTGATAATATCTAGCCTAGACAGGACTCGCAGCAATGGTTTTAAGTTGGAAAAATTCAGATTCAGGAGGGATATAGGAAAGTACTGGTTTGGTAATAGAGTTGTGGATGAGTGGAACAAACTCCCAAGTACCGTTATAGAGGCCAGAACGTTGTGTAGCTTTAAAAATAGGTTGGATAAATACATGAGTAGATGTGGGTGGGTGTGAGTTAGACCTGATAGCTTGTGCTAACGGGTCGGTTGCCGTGTTCCTCCCTTGAGTCAATGTGACCTGACCTGACTAGGTTGGGTGCATTGGCTTAAGCCGGTAGGGACTTGGACCTGCCTCGCATGGGCCAGTAGGCCTTCTGCAGTGTTCCTTCGTTCTTATGTTCTTATGTTCTTATGTTTCTTGACGAAGGTTTTACTCATGACGACCCGCAGCTGGAGCTGTAGATCATCTGACCGAGGCCTTCCCCTGGCTTACCGGTCCACCCTATAAAAAGTATGGTTATAATTATAACCAGTTACTACTCACAGGATAAGTATGGGTGCATAATAAATATTTTAAACTAACTTTTGTAATTAACTTTTATGGTGTGTATAATAGATTTTAATAATCCATATTTTTTTAATGCAAATCAAGTATTTAATAAAAATATTACAGGAATAAATATTATTTTTCACTTACCAAGCTTTATATATTTTTACAAGACCGATTGTCTAACTCATTCATTAATGAACACTTTTGTTTAAATCATATAAATACAGTAAATTATTAAATTTGTCCTTAAATATAATCTGGAAGAATAAATGGACCTACAGCTTTAGCGCTCCCCGTGATAATAATAATAATAATAATAATAATAATAATAATAATGAAAGAATAAATTATATATTTTGTTAATGGCATTAACATATCATCCTAAATTTTGTATAATTTATTTAAAACCATTGTAAGAAGTTTAAAATTATGAGATCTAAAATGATGTACACCATGCCCAGCCCTTCTAGGGCAGGGTAGGTGCCTGAGCCAGAGCTTGCAGCTCACAAGCCTGTCATTCCCATTAGCCTCCTTGGTGCGGGGATGGCAGACCAGAGAGGCCTAGCTTCTTACTAGAAGTTAGGCCTGGGGACAGTTGGTCCCAAAGATGAGGGGGTACTTGTGCCTCCTCCCATGGGAGACTTAGGTCTCAGACACTCCCTAGAGAGGGAGCCAAGGCCGGGCCGGGAGAATACCGGCGAATCTTTAATAATAATAATAATGAGATCTAAATAAAAATTATTGTCTCTGAGCCATACACTTGACCGTGTTACAACGGGAACTGGTTGATTAGTAGGGGTTTAAGGACTAATATAATGATTCAAGTAAACTCTGCATACATACACAGAAATACACTTTTTTTGTGTGTATATATTGTCAAGGAGAACAAAGTTATGTTCGTCATTATGTTAAGGGAAGTAATGTATAATAATAATATTGATTGCCGTCTGTTTTTTTTTTTTTTTTTTTTTTGAGAGAGAAAGAGAGGCAGGTGAGTCAGTGGCCTCTGAATATAAAGAATACGCAAGTTGATAAGAGTTAAAAGTTACGGAAGAAAGTATACAGAATATACAAAGAACTTTTACTGCACGTATAAGTACAATAAAGCACCTAAATTACTTGGAAAATCTTAGATGGATTAGTCCCAAATCTGCACACGGAAATAACTCCCTACACAAGCAAGACTCGGCAGGAGATATAACATCTCACAGCTAACACCAGAGGAGCCACGAGTACCCTAAAGGCAACACACTAAGTGTCAGGGGCCCAAGATTGTTCAACTGCCTCCCAGCATACATAAGGGAGATTACCAATAGACCCCCCCTGGATGTCTTCAAGTAGACAATGGACAGGCACCTAAAGCTGGTGCCTGATCAGCCGGGCTGTGGCTCGTACATCTATCTGCGTACGACCAGCAGTAACAGCCTGGTTGACCAGGTCCTGATCCACTACGAGGCCTGATCATGGACCGGGCCGCGGGGGCGTTGACCCCCAGAATACCCTTCAGGTAAATCAAGTATTATATGTTGTGCATCGTGCGAGTGTCCTGAACTATGTGACATTTCAAAAGGTTGGAGCCAAAGCTATATTTACCTCGTACATTTTTTAATTGCATCAAGTTCAAGCTGAATCTTGATGTTCCTTCCACAGCACCCTTGATGCTGACCAACCACTCTTGATCCAAGGAACTTGAGCTAGCCTCCTTTTTGTTAAATTAATCACCTGCCGTTCTTCAATACGTGATCCCCATGGGTATAAAAAAAAAAATGGCAGATTCACCAATAATAGCAAGTATATTTTAATGATATGTATAATATACAGTATTCAGTATATGAGAGACACGAGAAGTATCTATTCTGTACATACGACAGGGTAAATAAGTTTATTCAGGTATACACAAGTACAGTTACATAGATTATCATACATAGCAGCAGATGTGTCAAGTACCTGGGATAACCCAAGAAAAAGTCAGAGTGACTTGTTTCCATTGGGTATATACCTTGCATTGTACAATGAAAAATGTATGTAGAGATGTCTTATATACACCTTTACCAATACAGGGTTTGTACACATCTTATGAGAATGAGAATATTTCGACTGTCTCCACAGTCAATGTGTATTTCGGACTTGTGCTATCTTTGTGAAAACAGTTGTCACGCATCACCCGTACTTCACAAAAATCTATAGTAAACACCTTTATTATTATGTCCACTAATTACTTGTAATTTAGAAGTTTGATATATATATAGTTACATAATATGGAAAAGGGCGTACATACATTTTAAATTATATTTAATGTAGGTGAAGGTTACGAGATGTGGCAACGTCGGTGACTCTGCCGGTGTCGCAGTCTGCTCTGAGGTGTCAAAGACAGTCCATCGAGTCCTGTTTTAAAATGTTTTCCAGACTTGCAAGACCCCAGACAGCCAGCACTCTTGGCCAGTTAGCCAAGAACTTCTCCACTAGCAATGTGGTAAGATAAACCAAACTATTTAAATCAGTTCTAATTGAAAATAATGGTGGTGGAGGACTTGCCCTTATCGATTGCATTATTGCAATAAGACTTTATACAAACAATATACATTTATTTAGGTGTGTAAGTCACATGCAGTTATAATAAAACATATAAATAATTTGTAGTTTAAGTCTACGTATTGAGAAAATGACTTAACCTAGGATATGTACAGTTCTTAAGATATTGAAATTTGGCATTTTGTAGTTTAGCTGCTGTATAGCCCTTGTGGTTTAGCGCTTCTTTTTATTATAATAATGTAGTTTAGCTCTACAGGTACAGTCTACCTACTCAGGTAGGTAGGTAGACCGTACCTGTGTATGTAGGTGTTCATGGCTTGGTTGGTAGAGTACTCAGCTCACACAATAAGGGTCCAGGATAGTTTCCCGGCAAGGGTGAAATGTTTCCTCACACCTGCTGTCTCTGTTCACCTAACAGTAAGTAGGTACCTGGGTGTTAGTCCACTGTTGTGGGTTGCAACCTGGGGGCCACGATTGCTGTAAGTTGACAGAAATGCTCTGTATAATCAGGGGTTTTCTATATGTTATGTTGGTTATGTCACCTAGGACTGTATAGGTTGTATCATGTGCCTCTGGCTCAGTTGGTAGCGCACTCGGCTCACATACCGAGTGTCCGTGGTTCGATCCTCGCCGAGTGGAAATGGGCATTGTTTCCTTACACTTGCTGTCCCTGTTCACCCACTGGTAAGTAGATGTGGGTGGCATCCTGGGGGAGGGTAGTAATCCTTAGATAGGGCTGGGCTTTGAAGTGAGCTGAGGTAGGATAACAACTCTTAGCCTATAAAACTGATGTGTAACAAAAATATATTACATATGGTGTAAAATTTAAACTACAATGATTAAATTTCTGGTACTACATTACTGGTGAAAACTGGAATTTATGCTATTTGCATTATTATAATAAAAAAAAAGCGCTAAACCACAAGATCCATACAGCGCTGCCTATGCTATTTGCAGTGTTCAAAATGCTGTATATCTTTCACTGATTTACCAGTCCTGTTGCATTTATATTAACAATGGTCGCATTAAGAACCTTAGAGCCATTCGGTTGTTAAAAGTCAAGGAAATGTAATCCAGATCAATAATTTCTTAAATCTTAAAATTTAAAGACTTCTTTGGCAATAAGGCAAACTGATATTTTGGGGTTATCCTAGGTTATGTAATTGGTTTGAATAGTATTATTAACCCAGAAAGTTAGCAACTCAAGATAAAATAAAACAAAAAAAAAAAAAAAGGCAAGGCTTGTTTCCACTTGGGTCCTTTGATCCTTTTACCCAGGATGCACCCCACAAAAGTTGGCTAACTTCCAGGTTCCTACTTATTGCTAGGTAAAAGGGGCAGCAGGTGTAGATATATGACCAGCTCATTCTGGGATTGATTCTAGAGCCTTCAGATGTGAGCTGAAGGCACTATCACATGACCCATGAGTCACCAGTGCTATCTTTGTACCTATAACCTCTTGAGGGAGGCTCCTGGACACCAGTGAAGGGTTCGATCCAGTGAATGGTACCTGATGTCTCCTTTGTTGGATCAAGACTTAGTTTTCCATTTGCTCAGGTACTATATAACCTTATGGGTTTGTTCTCCCCTTTCCCTCATAAATATAACAATATATAATTTGTCTAAACAATTGTATATTGTATTCAATTTTTCACTGTAGTATAGTGAATCTAAATAATATTTATCTTTGACTGAAGCTAAATAAGGAAAGAAGTATGCAAGTTTATTTAGGTACAGGTACACATAAGTAAAATTATCATACATAATTTAACATGTGTGTAAACTGCCTAATTAATGAAGCTGCAGAAAGGGAGGAAAGCACTTTTATATATATTGTAGACTTGTACCAAGCAGAATGTATACCAGACGAATTTTCCCATAAGAAATATAGGGAAAACGATTAATCCGTTCCAATGAAAAAAAAAATCCTATTTTTATTGGCATATTATACATTGATGGGGTTGTAGAAAATAATTTAAACACTGCTTAATATAAAATATGTAATTTAAACACTGCTTAATACTAAAATACGTACATATATAAATACAAAAGAATTCGATAAAACAAATGCAAATTTAGCCTCGGTTTGCTTTGCTGAAGAGAGTCGAGTGCCTCCTAGGATAGTGCTGAGAAGGGAGGAGGAGGAAATGTTATTGTTTGGAAGGAGAGTCCCCTTCTCTTTTCTGTCTCATTTTCCCTATTTGGACCTGGTTGAAGCTCACCAGGTTTGACTTTTACTAAAATTCTGTCTAAAGAACTTTGCTTCTGCCTTCTCCAAAACAGGCCTGTTTCGTCAGTTAAAAACTTGTTGGGGAACAAAACCCTCAGCCTCCACAAATTCCCCAAACTCTGTAACAAAATCATTGGTGGCATCTTTATCAGCACTGGCTCCCTCTCCATGCCTCTCAACACTGAATGCCAGTCCTTTCCTTAAAATTATCAAACCAGCCATGGCTGACTTTAAACACTTCACTTTCTTGGCTTGTTCCTGCCTTATTTTTCAAAAGATTGGCATGCATCAGCTTGCCTTTTCGCAAATCATTGCCTCTGATATGCTATCGTATACAGTATGCAGCAGCCAAGTCTCGGATACGCATGCCACCTTCATACTTGTCAACAATCTCTTTTTCACCTCCATGGTGATCCTAACCATTTTCTTCGTTGCTTGGCTCTTCTCATTAACTTTCTTAGAATTTGTGGGTTAATGAATTTACTACTAAAAATTTATACGAAAAAACACAATCGCGTGAAAATTCAGTTAGTGCGGGTTGTTCACAGAGTGTTAGTAACGGGCGTACTGACACTAGTGGGCAGTCGTGGCTTTGTCTCGAAAGCGGGATAAACAAGGGTAGCATGCGGTGTTGACTCATTTTGACCCAAAGAAGTTCTAGTATGCCAGTTGTATTCCAAACAAAGGCCGTATACCAAGCAAGTTTTCACATCCAAACAGGATATATATCATGTTGGACTTATTCCAAAGCAGACATATACCAAGGTACTACTGTACTGTATTGTAACTAACTGAACATAGTTTCCTTCCCACTCCACCTCCAGAGTCGGTTCAGTGATCTTTCCAGATTCACTTCGATATTAGCTTTTTGATACTATTTTATTTTGATAAAAATGTACACAAGCATACACTGATGTTTAATACTCTAATAAGCCAATTGTTATATACAGGTTAACAGGAAAGTTGGAGTAATGGGTGCCAGTGGAGGCATCGGTCAGCCACTTTCACTCTTGTTAAAGAACTCTCCACTGGTGACTGAGCTCTCCCTTTATGATATTGTACACACACCAGGAGTTGCAGCTGATCTCTCTCACATTGAGTCTCCAGCCAAGGTCACTGGCTATGTTGGACCTGACCAGCTTGCTGTAAGTTATATATATGCTTTATAGTTGGCAAAAATTTACACATTTTACATTTCAACAGTGATGCATTTACTGTTTTTAACAAATCTGCTTAAATCTGTTGTGTAAATTTAAAATATTTTTACCACCTTCCTTGTATTAATTATATGCATTAATCAGTGGATATAGGTATGATTCTCACTGACTTAAAGTAAAGGAATAATGTTTTGCAGGACTCTCTGAAAGGATGCGAGGTAGTAGTGGTTCCTGCTGGAGTGCCCCGCAAGCCTGGCATGACCCGTGATGACCTGTTCAACACAAATGCTTCCATTGTTGCCAATCTTGCTAAGGCCTGTGCAGAGAACTGCCCCAAGGCTATGATTTGTATAATCTCTAACCCTGTAAGTTTAAACTGAATTATTTGGCTAAATTTTGTTTAAAAGTGGTAATTATAAAACTGAAATTTTATTTTCTTCATACACTATTTTTATTAAGGTGAAAAATACATAGGCAACACTCTTTAAAAATTTTTATTATTGGTTTAATAAACTAATAAGACAACCATATTGCTGTGCTCTGCCCTCTTGGGTTATTTTCATGGAAAATGCTGAACCCAGGATACTCATACAATGCATACATTTCACAAGCCTTCCCTTTTAATACAAGAGTCACTCTTAACTTTTTGATATACTCTATTGATTTACTCCTAACTTTTGTTCACGATCTACACTTACTTTGTGCCCTCTAACAGTAGAAGCCTTTTGCAATTCAGTGTTGAATAATTTTTAGTGCTTGATGTAAATGTAACAAGTTCCATAATTTTTTGTATTAACAATTTATTTTATTCCACATATTTTGAAGACTCAATCAAAACAAAAATGATTTTTTTTTTTTTTTAGGTAAACAGCACAGTGCCAATAGCAGCAGAGGTATACAAGAAGGCTGGTGTTGATACCGGCCGCATTTTTGGAGTTACCACTCTTGACATTGTTCGAGCAAACACATTTGTTGCAGAACTTAAGGTATTACCGCATTCTTCTATCTTAAGTTTAGCGTATCAGTGTTGCAGATACATATATTTTAGTCTAATAGGCATAGTACATTTTTTTTGTACTTTAACCTATTGTGTACATGTATATAATTATTAATCTCTTGTTTGATATGTAGGGTTTAAACCCCAGCACAGTGAATGTACCCGTTATTGGTGGCCATGCAGGCATCACAATCATCCCCCTCATCTCTCAAGCCACACCTTCAGTATCATTCCCAGAAGACCAGCTCAAGGCACTCACTGAAAGGATTCAGGTGTGTATATCTGAGCAAATGTTTTAAAGCTTATTAAATTTTATTGTAGGCTCAGATTGATCAGATATCTTTATTTGATCTTGACTGTAAATGTTTTTATCGGGTAAGGGTGATGTAAATGTAGTGTATGCATTTTGCTTATAAAACTGCAAAATTGTTAATATAAGCTCAGTTTGTAAGCTCTGGATAAATCAGAATATAGGAAACAAGTACATATTAACATTATTTAGTACATATTTCTAGTGTTTATATTCAAATACCCAGGATGCTGGCACTGAAGTAGTAAAGGCAAAAGCTGGAGCTGGCTCGGCAACTCTGTCTATGGCATATGCTGGTGCCCGCTTTGCATTCTCCATGATACGTGCCATGAATGGAGAGGCTGGTGTCGTGGAATGTGCCTTTATCAGGTTGGTATTGACTTTGTTACAGCTGGTTTAACATAGTTTGTGTTTATTTTATTGTACATTACATGTTACGATATTTAAGATTTCAGTACATCTTTTTTTTTTTTATAGATCTAATGTGACAGAAGCTGCTTACTTCTCAACACCACTCGTTTTGGGTCCTAATGGCCTGGAGAAGAACCTAGGTCTTGGAAAATTGACACCATTTGAAAGCAAGCTTATAGAGAATGCAATTGCAGAGTTGAAAGGTAGTATCAAGAAAGGTGAAGATTTTGTTGCTGCCTTGTAAACTTGCGCTCTTATTTTTTATTGTAAATTGAATTTATGTATATTAAATTTTTTTATCTTTAAAGATATCTCAGCTTTACACGTAATTGAATTTAATAGAAATATTCACTGGTTACATTGTTTATATAATTTGTATATGAAGATTTATGAGGACCCTGGTGTGAACTTATGGTACAGAAGCACAACTGCATATAGAATATTCAGCTTCTTACATAGGCATTGTATTTACTGTATATCTTTACATGGCATAGATTACCCCCGGCTTCACTTTAAGGAAGATCTTTTGAGGTTGTAAATATAATGTTTTGTTGACAATAAAAGAAAGAAAAGATGTTTTTTTCATATCCAGAAAACTTGAGAAACAAGAAAAATCAGTTCAAGAAAATAAGCAGATATCTGTGGCTGTTTTTTCTGACAATTTTTTTTTTTCATTACACATACTTGGCAACTGCATTATTTAACATCTCAAGTGGACTTATAGTTTGTAGTTTATTAAAAAGAACACAGTGCATATTACACTACAGCAGTCACCTTCTACCATGGACATCAAACTAAATAGTTGATAATTTTGCCCTTAAAAATCCTCTTCAAGGGGGGCTCCTTGTCGCAGTGAAGAGGCTATTGGTCTGAGGAATCAGACCTGTCGGTCTCCTTCCTCAGACCGAACCTAATTACCCCCCAATTCCCTCTTCCCTATCCCATCCTCCCCTTTTTCCTTTCCTCCTCCTCCTCCTCCTCCTCCTCCTCCCCACCCCTCCCTTTTGCCCTTCCTCTTTTTGGCCTTTGGGATTTCTCCCACAGGTGCGCTAGTTCCTAGGTTGGGGAAAGGATACCGGGGTCCATTCCATTCCGTTGAGGTTCTTGGCGGTGGCGTAGTTTGCCGTGGAATCTGGATCGCCTGGGGATGTCCCGATCCCTCTCCAGCATCCCGGAGTGTAGCTTTGGGTGTCTTTCGAGTGATGGGTGTATCTCTGGAAGCCACCTTCCGGATTCCAGGAGTGGTGGCCGAAGGAGGTATGCTTTGTGGCAGATACCCGGCCGCCCTCTCTTTTGTCCACCGAGGTAGCTCGGCAGATGTGAGGTTGCTATCCCAGATTGCTGGTTTACTGGCATGAAGGGTAGGGTATGGCACGGGTTCCATGCTGCATCTGCGCTACTAGCGGTGCTGAGGTCCTCTTGGGCGCGGAGGGAGATTTCCGGCCCTTTCATTCCTCCTGGGAACTATTCCTCCCCGCTCCCCCCTTTTTTTAATTTTTCTTTTTTCTTTTTTTTTCTTAAAAACAAAAAGCAAAGGAGTAACCTAACCATGGAGAACCCAATCCATGAACCCACTACCCCCAGGCCCCTTTTGATACCGCACCCCATTCTGACCCTGCCTTGTTTTTAGACCACTTCGGACACTCCTGATGCCCCTGTACCTCTTGCTGGTGCTGTTTCCTCACCCGCTTCAGGTACCGGGGCTTGGACTGACTCCTTCGATTTGTCTGACCTCCGCTCTCCTTTGACTATGCTTCCGGCCTCTCCCTCTACGGTACGGCAATTTTCAAATCGCCAGCCTGTTTCACGCCGGACCAACTTCGGTCCTACTCCTAAACGCCAACGTCAACCTCCTGATGATGCTCCTTCGTTACCTTCCCATCCTACTCGGAAAAGACCGACACGTCATGCACTCCCTCTCCATGCTGTTTCGCACCACACAATGGACTAAATTCTTTACTTTAAGACCGACTTCTTCTGCCTATCTTTCTGACCATAGTATTGGCAAAGCGCTCCTGCGTCATGTTGGTAGAGATATTTCATTTCATGCTCTCAAGAGCGGTACGTGCATCATCACTGTCCAGAATGCTACCCAAGCTCATGATCTTTCTCTCCTTTCGAATATTGATGCTGCTACTATCACAATTCTTTACTTTAAGACCGACTTCTTCTGCCTATCTTTCTGACCATAGTATTGGCAAAGCGCTCCTGCGTCATGTTGGTAGAGATATTTCATTTCATGCTCTCAAGAGCGGTACGTGCATCATCACTGTCCAGAATGCTACCCAAGCTCATGATCTTTCTCTCCTTTCGAATTCTTGTAATGGTACTGTCATTCTGCCCCATACCATAGTCCAACAGAATTTCCAGTCATGTGGCAATGACATTCTTGAACAGCTGGAACTCTAGGATCTCCCAATCCTCAAAGTAGACACTTATGTCCTTCCTGCCCGTGGGAGGAGACGTTACCCTTGCAATGTGGCTCGATTAACTTTTGACAGCCGAGAACTCCCGTCCTCTGTATACGTCGCGGGACATCGGTTACAAGTTTGAAAGGTAATACCTACACCGCAACAGTGTAGAAATTGCTGGCGTTTTGGTCACCCAGCAAAATGTTGCAGATCTATAGCCGAATGCCCAGTCTGTGGTGCCGATGACCATTCTAATACATCTTGCAGTCAACCTCCATCTTGCCTTAATTGTAATGAAGCTCGCCCTTCGTACTCCCGCCGTTGCCAGGTCTACTTAAATGAACGTGAAATCTGTTGCCTCAAAGAGGCAGAAGGTCTCCCTTATGCTATGGCAGTTACTCGTCTCCGCCTCCAAGGGGGACTACTCCATGTTTCTTATTCTCGTGTTTCAAAACATCCCCCCACTTCTGGGGTTCCATCTTCTGTAGCCTCCTCTGTTATTACCCCTCCCATAGCCACTCTGGCATCTAATCCTTTTGCTGTCCTTGGCTCTGACGTTCCGACTACGACTTGGTCTGTTCTCACATCTTCGCGTCCTTCCTCGCAAACCCCAGTATCGACAAGACCTCGTACGACACCTTATACCAATCGCCCCTCTACTTCTCAGAAGTCCAAAAAATCCACATTGCTCAATTCTTCTTTGCTCCTTCCTTCCCTTCTTCCACCTCCACACTTTACCCTTCCAGTCTCTGTGCCTAGTTCTTCCCCTCTCTCTGGCTCTATTACAAGTGTGGAGGTTCACCCTCCTCCTCGTACTATGCCTTCCACCCCCGTCCCCTCCCAAGTTTCTCCCTCTTCTGCCACCTCCCAGGTTTCTGCCTCTTCTGTCTCCCCCCACACTTCATCTCCAGTCCCCTACACTCTTTCATCCCCCTCTACTTTGGTACAGTCCATTACTGTCCCAATCTTTACTCACCCTCCTCCTCCTACCTCCAATGTGGTCTCCCATACATCTTTGAATTCAGAAACACTTGAAGCCATTTCAGAATATATTGCAGAGACTAAACCTTCAATGGACACTGATTCACCTCCTGTTCCTTCTCTTCCCTCTCCTCCATCTTCAGAACCCCATTCTTCGCAACGCTCCGTTCCTTCGCTGCTTGAACGTCTTCCAATGCCACCACACGTTGACTTTTCTAACCCCTCTAGCCTGTAGGTGCCCTTCCCTACGGATACCTGGTATTTTCTTCATTGCCAATCATGGCCTATTTACAGTGGAATATCCGCGGCCTCAGGGGTAATCGGGGCGAGCTTCAGATGTTGCTTTCCAGGTTTTCCCGTTGGTGCTTGCTTACAAGAACCAAAATTACACTCGGCTGTTTTCCAACCTCTCTCAGGCTATAATTTATTGTATTCTTCGGATCCTTTCTCAGATGGGACCTTTAATGAAAGTCCCCTTCTACGCAATGATATTCCGTACTGTCAACTATTTGTCCATACCTCGCTGCATTACACTGCAGCCCGTATCCACTTGAATAACTGGTTTACAATATGTTCTTTATATCTCTCTCCTCGAGCATTTTCTATCCCAGATTTTGCCTTTCTAGTTTCATCCTTGCCACCACCACTTCTGTTACTTGGTGATTTTAATGATCACCATTTCCTCTGGGGGGGGGGGGTCCTCATTGTGACTCGCGTGGCATCCAGTTAGAGGCTTTTCTTGCCTCTCACCCCCCTCCATGTTTTAAATACGGGTACTCCCACCCATTTTGATCCTCGCACTCATACTATCTCTTGCATCGATCTATCAGTCTGCTCTTCCTCCACTGCACTAGACTTCACCT
This sequence comes from Cherax quadricarinatus, assembly GCF_038502225.1. Classification (NCBI taxonomy): domain Eukaryota; kingdom Metazoa; phylum Arthropoda; class Malacostraca; order Decapoda; family Parastacidae; genus Cherax; species Cherax quadricarinatus. The sequence continues at coordinate 5,843,025 of NC_091359.1, read as the reverse complement.
GGTCTGTTCTGCCGGACTTACATGACAGCGATCATTTTCCAATCATTCTTACTTCTTCATATTCACCACCTTTCCGTAGCCCTCGCTGGCAATTTGATCGGGCAAATTGGGACCTTTACTCGCAACTCACTGCTTTTAGTGAGGTTCCTTCTTCATCCTCCATTGATGAGCTCCTACACCTCTTCTCGACGTCAGTTTATACCGCAGCTTATCATTCTATAGCCCAAACCTCAGGCAAGCATTCTCAGAAGTGCGTGCATTGGTGGTCTCCTGCTTGTGCTCGTGCAGTACGTTTGAAACGTGCTGCATGGGGCAGGTACTGATACAATAGAACCAATGAGAGACTTCTTGATTTTAAGCAGAAGCGTGCGATCGCTCGCCGTGTCATCCGTGATGCTAAATGCACTTGCTGGCGAGACTATGTTTCCACCATCACCTCTGCTTCCTCTATGAGTGCAGTCTGGAAAAAAGTGAGGAAATTGAGTGGTAAATACTCTCCTGACCCGGCTCCTGTTCTACGGGTCGCCGGTATTGATGTAGCAAACCCTCTTGACGTTGCCATTGAAATTGGCACTCATCTGGTCCGTATTTCCCGGGGGCTCCATCTATGCCCCTCGTTTCTTTCTTCAAAATCTGCCAGAGAGTTAGTACCCTTGGACTTTTCTTCTCTCCGAGAAGAACAGTATAATGTGCCTTTTACACTTCAGGAACTGGAGGCAACACTCTCAGCTTGCCAATCATCGGCAGCTGGGCCTGACGACATTCATATTCGTATGTTACAACATTTACATCAGTCAGCCCTTGTAGTCCTCGTACACCTCTTCAATCTTATTTGGGCACAAGGAGTTCTTCCCCAGCTGTGGAAATCGGCCATTGTTCTCCCTTTCCGCAAGCCGGGTACTATAGGACATGATGCCTCCCACTATCGTCCCATCGCTCTTACTAGTGCAGTTTGCAAAGTGATGGAACGTCTGGTAAATCGACGTTTAATGTGGTATTTAGAGACACACAACAGTCTCTCCGCTAGTCAATATGGCTTTCGTAAGGGCCGTTCTACCATAGACCCCTTACTACGCTTGGATACGTATGTTCGTAATGCCTTTGCGAATAATCACTCAGTTATTGCCATATTTTTTGACCTTGAGAAGGCATATGACACAACTTGGAGGTATAATATTTTGGCCCAAGCCCACTCCTTAGGCCTCCGAGGCAATCTATCATCCTTCCTTAAGAACTTTTTAACTGACAGACACTTCCGTGTTCGAGTCAATAATGTGCTTTCCCCGGACTTCATCCAAGCTGAAGGTGTCCCTCAGGGATGTGTTAAGATAAGATAAGATTTCGTTTGGATTTTTAACTCCGGAGGGTTAGCCACCCAGGATAATCCAAGAAAGTCGGTGCGTCATCGAGGACTGTCTAATTTATTTCCATTGGGGTCCTTAATCTTGTCCCCCAGGATGCGACCCACACCAGTCGACTAACACCCAGGTACCTATTTGCTGCTAAGTGAACAGGACAACAGGTGTAAGGAAACGTGTCGAAATGTTTCCACCCGCCGTGAATCGAACCTGGGCCCTCTGTGTGTGAAGCGAGAGCTTTAGCCACCAGACCACCGGGCCACTTTTTCTCCTTGCTATAAATGATTTGGCCTCTGTTCTTCCACCCAATATTTGGTCATCATTCTATGTTGATGACTTCGCTATTGCTTGTACAGGCGCTGACTGTCATCTCATTGCAGTTTCTCTCCAGCATGTGGTCACCCGTGTTTCCACTTGGACCACCGCGCATGGGTTTAAATTTTCCAGTACCAAAACTCACCAAATTACTTTCACTAGACGCTCTGTCATCTCCGATCATCCTTTGTATCTCTATGGCTCCCGTATCCCCGAACGTGATAGTCAGGTTTCTAGGCCTTCTCTTTGACCGTAGGTTATCCTGGAAACCTCACATTACCTCTCTGAAGGCAACTTGTCAAGCCGGCTAAACCTTCTTAAAACCCTTGCTCATCTTTCCTGGGGAGCTGATCGTCGAACTCTGCTTCGCCTACATTCAGCCCTTGTTTTATCGAAACTCAATTATGGTGACCAGATTTATTCAGCGGCCTCTCCTGCTACTCTCTCTAGCCTTAACCCCATCCATCACCAAGGATTACGTTTATGCCTTGGTGCTTTTCACTCTTCCCCTGTAGAGAGTCTCTATGCAGAAGCGAATGTTCCATCCTTGTCTGATCACCGTGATGCCCACTGCCTTCGCTACTATGTACGCTCTCACAATCCTTCCATTTATAGAACAGTCACCGATATTAGTAGACATTCTTTATTTGTTCGCCGCCCCTGTTTGCTCAATTCCTTTTCTCTTCGCCTACATTCACTCGTCTTCCCTTCAGTTACCACCTTTATATGTTCATGTAGCATCTCACTTTTCCCTACCCCCCTGGGAAGTTCCAGCTGTTCGGGTCTGTTTTTTCTCACTCCCTTGCTCGAAAGCCCAACTGCCTATGGTGACTTCACGCTCTCTTTTTGTTGATCACTTCCACTCTCATTCTCATGCCATCGCTGTGTACACAGATGGCTCTAAGTCTTCAGACGGCGTTGGATTCGCAGCAGTGTTTCCGGACAGCGTCGTGCGGGGGCATTTACTATCTTCGGCTAGCATTTTTACTGCTGAATTGTATGCCATTCTTGCAGCACTTATTCGTATCGCATCTATGCCTGTGTCATCATTTGTGGTAGTCTCAGACTCCCTTAGTGCTCTACAGGCTATACGAAAATTTGATACATCTCACCCCCTAGTTCTCCGTATCCAACTTTGGCTACGCCGTATCTCTACCAAGCATAAAGATATTGTTTTTTGTTGGGTCCCTGGTCATGTCGACGTACAGGGCAATGAACAGGCAGACACTGCTGCGCGATTAGCAGTACATGACCTACCAATTTCCTATAGAGGTGTTCCATTTCTGGACTATTTTGCTGCAATAGCTACCCACCTTCACACCCGTTGGCAACAACGTTGGTCAACTCTGCTTGGTAACAAACTTCATTCTATTAAACCTAGGTTACTGGCCGTCTTCTTGTCATCAGTGCCGAGGTTGGGAGACCACTCTCTCCCGCCTTCGCATTGGCCACACTCGTCTTACTCATGGGTATCTCATGGAGAGGCACCCTGTTCCTCTCTGTGAGCAGTGTCAAGTTCCAGTATCGATTAGCCACATTCTGTTAGACTGCCCTCTCTATCAACGAGCACGCAGAATTTACCTCCAACGTCGTCTTCGTTCTACTACTCTCTCTTTACCTTCCCTTCTTGCTGATGGACCTTCCTTTAATCCTGACTCTCTCATTGACTTCTTAACAACGACTGATTTACTCCACAAACTCTGATGATGATACCTTTTGCACTCCCCTCAGCCCTTTCTAGCTCAGTCTCTTGCTGCCCTTTACCCTTTCACCATCCACTGCCCCGCTTTTATCTGTAACCTATTACTCATCCATCTCCCTTTTGCCACCTGATACCCTCGCTTCCTTCCTGCCCTGCAGCGCTGTATAGCCCTTGTGACTTAGCGCTTCTTTTTGATTATAATAATAATAATAATGCCCTTAAAAATTCTATCCTAAACCGTTAAAACATAAGAATGGAGGAACACTGCAAAAGGCCTACTGGCCCATACAAAGCAGGTCCTTCTCAAAACTACCACTACCCAAGAACTTACTCCCGTACCCACAACACCAATCAAACCCAGCCCCTCCGACTCATATTTGTCCAATCTCTTTAAAGCTACTCAAGGTTCTAGCCTCTTATCACCCTACTCAGAAGACTGTTCCATGCATCCACAACTCTGCTTGAAAACCAGTACTTATTATCTATGTCCTTTCTAAATCTAAACTTATCCAACTTAAATTTATTTCTGGTTCTTACCTAGTTCAACATCCTCGGTACTTTATCATCACCTTTGTTTATGCCCATCATCCACTTGTACACTTCAATGATATCTCCCCTCAGTTCTACGTCTCTCCAGAGAGTGAAGAGTCAAGGCTCTATCTTCATACGGGAAGATTCCTTATACAGTAAATCATTTTACTTCTCTTACTTGTACTTATCTGTTAGCCTTATTGTAAACACTTAGGCACCAAACAGTGTTTATGAAAGCAATACATAATTTTCATTTTGCACCAGCCATCTCCCACCGAGGTAGGGTGACGCAAAAAAAAAAGGACTCACCATCATTCACTCCTTATTGTCTTGCCAGAGGTACACCAATGCTATAGTTAGGTGCCTCTCCAAACTGCACATATCCCCACCCTAGTGCTCTCACTCCAAAAACCATTCACCTCTGCTTGCTCATATTTAACATCCTCACACATGCCTGCTGGACATCAAAACCCCTCCCTCCAACCTTTCCTAGGGTGACTCTTACCCTGCCTTTCCTCCACTACATATACACCCAGGTCATCCTGTTTTGCTCCACCCTCTTAACTGTCAAACCACCCAAACTCAGCCCTCTGGATAGTACTTTTTGAAATCTGACATCTCCACCCTCTTTCTCACAGCAACATTCAAAACTGATAAATTAGACACATGTGCAACTCTTGGGTATCTTTATTGAGGAAACGTTTCGCCACACAGTGGCTTCATCAGTCCATACAAAGGAGAATCTTGAAGAACAGGAGGAGAATGAGGTAATCAGTCCCTCAACCTTGAGTCGATGTGGTCAGTCCATCAATCTTGAATAGAATTCTATTCGGTTCTCTGAACCACTGTCATCTACAAACATTCAAAACTCATGCTTCACATCCAGAGAAGTGTTGGTACTCTCGTCCATACCTCTTTTTGCCTCCATGGATAACTGTTACCACAAATGCCTTGATGCATCGCCCGCTTTTCCCCTCGTCAGTTCTATGGTTCACTTTTTTATGGACCCATCTGACAAGTTCATTCCCAAATACCTGAACACATTCACTTCCTTCTCTCAATCTGATATCCAGTCTTTCATTTCCTAAATTTATCCTCATCTTGCTCTTTCCTGTTTTCCTTTTATATGCCCTCCCAAATTCATCCAACCCTTGCAACTTCTCAATGTCAACAGCTCATGTGCAGAGAGGATTAAGGAGGTAAGATGGGTATTAATGATCAAAGTTGCATTCATGGGAGTGCTAAACTCATAGGGGTCAATCAAAACTAAGTGTTAAACCCACAAGGGTCATACAGCACTTAGAGGACTGGAAAGCATTCAGGTTTGATCCAAGGAAGCAGAGAGTAGGTCTAGTTCCTTGGATCTAGAGCCTCACTAACATCAAGGAACGGGGGGTAGATGAGCAAGTGCAACGTTAAATCCCCCAAGGGCTATTTAACAGTTCACAGCAAAGGGATAATGGGAAAGTGTAAAGGAAACACTGATACAGTATTGGATGATACTGTAGTTAACCACAGAATCAGTGACCTAAGGGTTTAGCATTTTCCCATGAAAACATAACCACAGAACTGTAATTTGCAATAGTGGTATTCCAAGGGCAGTCAGTCATCATCAAGGCATTTATTGAAAATGGTTTGCATAGTCTGATAAATTCTGTAAACCAGAAAATGCTTCATATATATATATACACTAAGGGGGAGGTGCACTAAACCTGTAGGGGCCATATGGTGCCTAAAGAAACGAGGCATTCAGGTTCACATGAAAGGGGAGGCAGGTCCAAATCCTTGAAACATAAGCCCACACCTACTTCAAGGACCCTTGCTTAAGAGAGGTCATTAAAAGATATGGCTTTAAATGCCAACAAGGCTGTGGCTGCAGACATGGATAGCCCCCATGTGTTATGCATTGAAACCTGCTACATCCTGTTACTTTGCCTAGAAATTAGACCTGACCATGGAGTTACAACCCAACAGTGAACAATGCATTCATTTTGTGAAAGGGTATTTAAAATGGGAGACTGTGATGATTCATCAAATTTTTATTACATTCAAGGACTAATAAACCTGTAGGGAGTCACTCTTGGAATGGAAAGCATTCAAGTTTGATCCAAGGTAGAGAAGGGGAGGCTCAATTCCTTGAATGAAAAGTCCCTCACCAGCTTGAGGGAAATATAATTCTAAAGTCTAATCTTTAATTATAGGTCAAATGAGCTTTAGAGGGTATGCATCCTTGTATGAAAACACAGTCTCTCTTCACTCAATGATGGAGTTCTGTCTCCAAGACCATGTCTGTAAACAAATTCGTCGCTAAGCGAGGAATCACCCCTTACCGATACCTCAAAGATGTCACCACCTGATATTAAAACCTTCACTGTTAACGGTAATACAACTTGAAATAAGTCAATGACTTACTTCTGAGATATTCCAGGAAATGTGCGCATAGCCGATTACTTGGGGGGAGAATCGCACTTTTTTCAGTCTTCACAAAAGAGCGATCGTCTATAGTTACCCTTCAGGCACATAACATTTTCTGTAATCGTCACGGTCACTTTTTTTTTTTTTGTATCCCCACTGCACCTATACCTCTCCACAATGTCAGTTTTTATTAATTTTGGCCTCTTTATCAAGCTTCTGTGTTATTTATGTTATATCTAATATTATTCTGGAATAAATATGATTCTTAGATAACCTTTATTGATAGTAATAGTATAATTATACAATGTGTATTTTATAGTACCGTGAGGCACATCTCTGTTCATCATGGTGAATCATCAGTTACTGAGATGCTCTGCTAGCTGTATCTCCCTCTCTGCTGTAGCTCCACCCACTTTTTAGAAATGCCAAATGGTGAATTAAATTGAAAGAAAAATAGAAAATAATAAACAAAGAAACTCCAACTTGATAAGTTTGTTTTAATTTGCATAACTCTTACATATTGCAGAAAATTGTAATTACTGTAAAGTATAAAAATGATATACGAAAAAAATTCAAATTACAGTATAAAAAGAGATATTTAGATTAACATTTTAATCATGGAATCCTTCAGAGTACTGGTTCGGGGTCATCATCAAGGTTATCAGGAGCTGTAGAGGGCCCGGGAGATGATGGCGAGGAAATGGAAGAACTTGTTGGGGTTGGGGTAGGGGTCCTGGGTGTAGATGGTGAGAAGAATTTCATTAATGTGGTCTGCTTTGTAATTTTCTTTTTTTCATCATAAAGTTCATGACAGCATTGTAAGAGTTCATTCATTTGCCCTTCCACTTCTGTGAACCGTTCAACATTGTGGATCCATAGCCTCCAGTTCTAATATAGCTACATTCACTTTCGCTTCCACATTGGCTAACCCCTTTATAGTAAACTTTTGTACTTCCAATCTTTCCTCTTCTTCCTCTATAAAGTGCTGCTGCACTTCCAACTCTATTAAATCATCGTTAGTTAGCTCTCCCTCGACATATTCCACTAATTATTCAATATCTTTCATGTCAACATCTAAATTAAGCACATTAGCAAGTTCTGCAGTTTTTTTTTATTTGTGACATCAAGAAGTTTGACTTGTTCAAACCCTTCGAAAATATTCACAAAAACTTTTAGGCATTTTTTCCATATGCCTTGCATACACTGTTTTGTCACTCCCTCTGAAGCTGATGCAATGTTCCTTATACACTGTAAAATGTTGTATGATTTCCAAAAAACATGAAAGATTATTTCATCATTTTCTGTTGCTGCTACAGCTTTGGAAAAAGTTGTGTGCAAATAGTATGCCTTGAACATAGCTATAGCTCCCTGGTCCAGTGGCTGTAGGATAGTAGTCGGGTGGCCCGGGGCATTATCAAGCAGGAGGATAATTTTAAAGGGAATGCCCTTTTCTAGACAATAATGTTTGACGGAGGGTATGAAGCAGTTGCTGAACCAATCCTCAAATAAATCTTGCATCATCCACACTTTGTTATTTGCATGATAGTAAACAGGCAGCATGTGTTTACTAACCTGCTTCAATGCATGTTGGTTGTTGGAGAGATAGATGAGGAAAGGCTTTAACTTGAACCCAACAACATTTTCTCCCAATAACGTGACCCTGCCCTTAAAAGCCTTGAAACCAGGCAATGTTTTATCTTCTTCATGTATGTAGGACCTTTCAGGCATTTTCTTCCAAAAAAGTCCAGTTTCACCCACATTAAAGATCTGTTCTGGACACTATCTGCCTTTCTCGATGATTTTAATTTTATCAAAGTAGTCGACAAATCTTTCCGCTGCTTCTGCATCTGCACTTGCCGCCTTACCACTGACAATCCTATTATGCAAGTTGAATCTCCGATGAAACCGTTGAAACCATCCATGGCTTGCCATAAATGTTTCCATTGACTCTTCACCTTCACATGCCTTCAGAGTCTCAAAGATACTGTGTGCCTTGGCTTGAATTATTAAATGGTAGAATGCGCCAGCTTCAAGTCATCGGCTACCACTTGCACTTTCTTCCTTTGTTTCTTGGTGCTTCCTTCAGGAGAAGTCAAGATTTTCCTTTTTTGCTGCACAATAAAGTACAAATTTGTTGTATCTGGGCACCTCTGCAAAGACAGTGATTATGTGTGAGTGAGGTGAAAGTGTTGAATGACGGTAGTATTTTCTTTTTTCGGGATTTTCATTCTTCTTGGGTCACCCTGCCTCGGTGAGAGACGGCCGACTTGTTAAAAAAAAAAAAAATGTAGTCTTGGTGACTGTGAAAGCTAGTGTACTGAGTGGCTGTGGGAACCACACTGAGATGCTTGATGCTGAAACATCGTGACTGTGAAAGCTAGTGTATTGAGTGGCTGTGGGAACCAGACTGAGATGCTTGATGCTGAGACATCGCGCTGCTCGTTTCCATGACCCAAGTTCTCATACAGCATACAATACAGACTCGTTGGAGAGCCCATCGTAACTCTGAGTTGTCAGTAAATGAGTACATCGCTACTGTTTTCTGCAGTATGAACAATAATGTACTTTACACGTAATAAACCATTGTTATGCACAAAAAAAGTGGTGATGTAGCAGCCACAAGGCTCTTAAACTAATTCATCATGTATGCTCTGAGGCTGAGAATTTCTCATTGTTGGAACCCAAAAGAAAACAGAGATAAAAGTAAATTGACAAGACAGCCTAAAAAACATGTTACAGAAGTCACTGTTCATTTATTGTAAAAAATTATAAATTCAGGGAAAACTGGCAACTGAATGATGGTGTAGGTGAGAGTGAGCCCACGCAATAAACTGGTGCAGGTGGCCTGTGATTCAGGAACTATCAAAAGAGACAAATCCGTAGTCGTTCTAGCCTGTACTGGACAAACGTTGGATCTGTCAGACTTGGTCTGATGATTCGAAAGACAACTGGACGCTTTTGCTACGAACAAAATCCAGAATTATGGACTTTCTGCCATTTTGTACAATGCTTTCCATGTTGATTCAGCCACTGATTTTATCTGCAATTGCCAAAACCCATTAAATAGAGGTTTTACTGTAATGTATGAGGACAGACATGCTGAACATTGTTAAGTATTTTATATACCATGCATATACTTAAATATAGAACAGGCAGTATTGGCAATTCCTATATTGTTACATTGTTTAAGCAGTACCTTGTTATTGCTGCATAATAAACTCAGTGCTGGATTTATAATAAATAAAACATTACTTTTGTTATTAATAACTCTATGAAATTGTAATGACGATTGTAAAAAAAAAACTCGCTGAACAGAGTTCAAACTCTCAGTTAAGCAACAGTACAATACTGTTAACTTATGTAAAAGTAAATTATGGCCATAAATTAAGATTCCCATGATAAAACAATTCTGCAACAGAAATCTTTCTTGCATATACATCACACCTTTCTGCACAAGCTCTAACATCAACCATTCTGGATAACTTCTGTTACAATTAACTGAACAGAAGACAAGACCTAATTGCACTTCCCTTACTCTTGCAATACTAGGCTCGACCCTCGATCTGGAAGGTGATTTGGGGGTCAACGCCTACATGGCACAGGGGAATGACAGAGTATCACAGTACAAATAATACTGTGCTCTAATAAAACTTTAACCCTTAAACTGTCCAAACGTAGATCTACGTTCATGTGCGTAGCACTCCGAACTTTCTATTTTACATGCTTTATGTAAAAAAAAACGTAGATCTACATTCGGAGCACTACGCATGTGAACAAAGATCTATGTTTGAACAGTTTAAGGGTTAATAATCACATTTCCAGTTTTTTTTTTAACACGTCGGCCATTTCCCACCGAGGCAGGGTGATCCAAAAAAAGAAACACTTTCACCAGCACTCACACATAATCACTGTCTTTGCAGAGGCACCCAGATATGACAGATTAGATGTCACTCCAAACAGCCAATTTCCCAAACCCCCTCCTTTAAAGTGCAGGCATTGTAATTCTCACATCCAGAATGCAAGTCTGGCTATATCCTACTATTCAGCAAAACAATCTTGATAAAAAGAAAATTTTAAGTAAACAATTATGTCATATCTAATGTTTTTAAAATCCTCACATTATTCAATGGTACTGCAACTTTACTACACTATATTTCTAAACAGCATCTAATGGAGAAAAATACTTGGGATATAACACCTGATGAAAGCAAAAGAATTATTTGGCAAGATAAAGCTTGACATATCTTTCCATTATCTTGCACCAATTAACTCACAAATAATAATATTTGTGTAACTTAAGGCACTTGATTCGAAGAATTGGGGCTATCTGCTCTTTCCTTGGATCAAACCTGATTACCTGATGGAAATCAGTCACACTTCCTGGCTGTATTGGATTATCCGAAGTTAAATCTAAATAATGCATGTTTTATGTGCTTATGTGTGCCCTTGGGACTGTTTCTAAGCTATGTACTAAAAATGTTAATAAAATTTAATAAACATGCCAGCCCCCCTCTCACTGATTTGTATGGCATCTATGGGTTCAATGCTATTCCATTTATGTAATAAATGATTTTTAAACTACCTCAAATTCATTTGGCCAAAGCTTGAAATTCATCAACTTCAGACGTAACATAGCCTGTACCTACTTACTCTGGCCTTTGTGGTAGGAGAAGTATCATTATAATACACCTCTTGAATTCAAGGGCCACAATTTGTTGATCCAGTATTCACTACAAATTTATGAACATGAATTTACAATACTGCATTTTATACACTTTTACAATAATTTAAGTACATACATAAATTTGTATGCATACATAGTACTGTACCACAATTAAACTTTTTCTATACAGTACATCAATCAAGATCAAACAGTAATGGTAATACCTACAGTATAAATTTTTACTATTCAAAGCACTATTATTTCATAATAAACTCTTCAATTTACAATGAATGAAACATAATTTCTCTTATGAATAACCTGCAAAATTGTAATGGCATGATTGTAAACAACTCACCAAACAGAGGGATCGAACCCTTCGTTTGGAGAGTTTAATTATCGTACTAGTACTAATGTAAACTCGTATGAAAAAATAAATTAAGTATGGTCACATATTAAGATTTCCATGATAAGGTAGTTATGGTATAAAAACCTCTGTCACAGATAATGCTGATATTATAGCCAATCTTTCTAAATAAACTCAAATGACACCCATCCTGGATAACTCCCATTACAGTTAACCAAATACAAGACAGACCAAATTACACTTTCCTTTACCCATGCAATCCTATGCTCCACAACGGACTATGACAGTACAGTATAGATAATACTGTACTCCAATATGAGCCTTAATAATCATATTCCATTTATACCCTGCTATATAACAAACTAATTTTGATAAGAATATTGTAAGTTATCAGTTATATCTAATGTTTTTAAAATTCGTCACGGTGTATGACCCTCGTGGGTTTAGCACTTAGTTATGATTTTAATAATAATAATCATAATAAAATTCCTCACATTATTCAATGGTACTGCAAGTTTACTTCACTAGATTTCTAAACAGCATCTAATGGAGAAAAAACTAAACACTTACAAACGTTCGAGTGCTTCTTGTAAAGGCACAAGTAATGTGTACGATTTTTACTTCTTCAATGATTAAGCATCCACCATCCTATTTGAAGAGCTCTTGGGATACAGCACCTGATGAAAGCAAAAGAATTAGTTAGCAAGATAAATACATTCCTTAGAAAAACATCAGCACTGTATGACCCACATGGGTTTAGTGCTTTCTTGTAATGTAATAACAATAAATATAATAATTAGAAAATTATTACCTACTTGGTACACTGCTGGTTATATCCATAGACTAATTTAAAGTTACTGCATCTGTTTAGCTCAATTTAAAAAAAAAAAGTGTAATCGAAGGCACTTGATTCAATTAATTGGTATTATCCTCTATTTCCTTGATTCAAATTTGATTACCTGATTTAAATCAGTCACAATGTTTTGCTTTATTGGGTTATGCTAGATTACATCTATGTACATAATCATGCACTTCTAGGTGCTTACAGAATGTTTGCCCACAGGACCATTTATATGTTATGTACCCAAAACATATATAAAAACTGCTTATATTTACCTGGCCCCTGCAGGTTTAGTGCTAGTTCATGAATGTAGTTGAACTGTTTGGCTAAGGCTTGAGATTCATCAGCATTAGATGTATCAACAAAACCAGTAGCAATTTACTCTGGCCCTTGTGGTAGGAGAAGTACCACTGTGATACACCTCTTGAATTCAAGGGCCACAAATTGTTAATAGAGAATTCACTCAAGGAAAAGAATTTTAGGAACAGAAATTTAAAATTCTGCTAATTTTAATAACTAATATTGCATAATTAAGCTATAAATAATATGGTGCACACATTTATATTTATATAAATATAGCACACAAATATACAAAGTGCATACTGTATAAAGGATATACAATGTACAGTACATATTTACATACTGGTGTCTACTGTACTGTGTATTGTTAAACACAAAAGAAAGGTACTAGCATGCAGTGTATTTCATGCAGACTAACTCTAATGTTTACATACTACATGCTAAAAAAGTGAGGTAGCTAAGTGAACAATAATACAATTTTAAGTATACATTAAAATTGTACTACTGGTACTAGTTATCTCACTTTTGTAGTCTGTAAGCATTAAGATTAGTCTGCCTGAAATGCACATCATGCTAGTGACTTTTTTTTTTCTGTTCAACAATATTTAATTACATGTAAACTATATTTTGTAATGCTGCAAAAAAAGAAATAAAATTTGTTGCCTTGGAAGTGACACATGAATGCAAAATCTAATTCAATTTCCTGGCCTAACTAGTTACCACAAATCATGTAAAACTACAATTACATCAGTAAAGTACATGATAGTGATGAGACAACACCAAAATTATTGCTGATACCAATACTCAATCTTAGGCCAATACTGACACCATCAAAATTTGACAATACCCACCGATGCTGATACTTTGGTACACCACATTACATGAAAAAACAAAGTGACCTAAAACTCAGTGTAAGAACATAAGAACATAAGAATGTAGGAACACTGCAGAAGGCCTACTGGCCCATACGAGGCAGGTCCTTATCAAAACGACATCTACCTAAAGCTACTCAAGAAAAAACTCCCGTACCCCTTAACACCAATCAAACCCAGCCCCTTCCACTCATAAGGAAACAAGTTTTTTCATCTCAACAAACAGATGTGACCACAGCAAGTAACCATTGTTTTCCAAGCCTGCATAACATACACATACATCACTCAAAAACCCAAAGTTTAACTAAAAAAAAAAAAAAAACAGTTAAGACTTATCCCCCCCTCTCCATTATTTTATATAAGAATCTGTGTCCTACTTTTTCTTGGTAAAACTTTTACAATGCAGCTATTCACATGTAATTTCTGAAATCTGCTAGAGTATACTGGTTTATATAAAACACTATTGTCTTGTTCAATACCCAGTTTTGAATATACGTATCCTTTTCTTTTGTATATTCTGTTTTATATACTAAACATTATCATGTGTTTTGCATATTATCTTGAATAATATTGCTATTCTTTATATAATAATTACTACTGTAATTATTGTTAGTGGATTTCTTTGTACTTAACAACATTTTATAAAACGTAAATCACACATTGTAACCTTTGCAAAGAAATAAAAATCTGTATTGCATTGGTACTAGAAATTAATATATTAATATCATATTTTAATAATTATTGCAATCATTATTTGAAGAATAGTATTACATAACTTGAACTCTTCCCTAAAACTAATTCCTTATTGGCACATTAGTCCATTATCTCTATAAGAGCCAATTTACTGCAGACAAAGACTGCAAATATTATATTTTTGGAATAAAATAAGGTAGGATAACAGCTCTTAGCCTGTAAAATTGATATGAAAAAAAAAATCTTAAATGTAAGATATATTAAGTGTTGATGCCTCATGACCATTATAAAAAAAAATAAGTTTGCATTATATATAGATGGTTTAAATAAATGCTTACGTAAAGACAGTGTCTCCATGGACACAGGTCTAGGGATGCTGCACTAGCATCCTCGTGTTCCACATCTGATGCTGTTTCTCCTACACGCTCTCACAACTTTTATCACGATACGTGTTTTTCTTTTTCCTTCTGTCTCGTCTTCAGGATACATACAGTTTGCTTAAGAAGTTCATTCCTCCCGAGGACTGCACGAGTTGTGACATAGAATAACATTTCTCCGTGCGCCCACGAGGTCGCCATCACCATCTTGCTTGATGCTGTAGTTGGTGAGGGCCACCAAAGCTGACGTCTGAGTGTTGGTTTTTATAAGGTAAAAATATGTTACCCAAATATGGGTGGGAATTATTAAGGAAACTAAGTTTAATATGGGAAGGAGAAATGGGAACAAAATGCTCCCGATTAGGTTAGGTGGACTACCTTGCATAAACCCCGGTAGCCTTTTTTTCTGAGTCAAAGGCATCAGGCTTTCCGGAGTCTTACAAGGACCTGATGTATGGCGCCCGAATCAATTTATCAGAGGATTGATTCAAATTCAAATTTTTATTTCTTTGTGTTGCATACAAGCTGCAGGTTACGTGTAAGAAGGTATTGGTACACACAAAGAAAGCCACTGTCATGCACTATCATTAGGTTCCTTGATTTCCAGTGGAGAAATTCACTGGTGGCTAAAGGTCTCGCTTCACACGGCGAGGGCCTGGGTTCAATTCCCAGCCAGAGTAGAAACATTGGGCGTGTTTCTTTCCACCTGTTGTCTATGTTCCCCGTCAGTAAAATGGGTACATGGGTGTTAGTCGACAGGTGTGGGTCGCATCCTGGGACACTGACCTAATTTGCCCAACATGCGGAGCATAACAAGGGGCTTTCTATATAGTATGTCATTGTTGTCAGCTAGACCTGTATACCTTGTACATGTACTTGTAGTAAATAAAGATATTATTACATTATTATTATTATTATTCCCTCAACAAAGCGTCCTTATTAGATCGGGAGGTGAGATTTTATTTTCCTAGTGGATCAACACCTGGTAGTTTCACTGGCAAATCATTGACGTTATATAGTAACACCATACTCACCATGTGGGTAGTCACCCAGTCTATCCTGTGGACGATAGTCACTCCATAATCATATTGTGGATGATAGTCACTTCGTAACCATACTGTGGATGTTAATCATTCAACACCCATCCTGAGCCGGAGATCGATTCCGAACCCTCGGTTCGGGATCGATCCCCGGAATTAGTGAAACATTGGGTACGTTTCCTTTCACCTGCTGTCCCTGTTCACTTAGCAGTAAGTAGGTACCTGAGTGTTAGTCCACCGTTGTGGGTCGCATCATGAGGGACAAGATTAACTTAGGCTGCCCGAAGTGCTCTGAATAACCAGGGGCTTCTATAAGTATGTCATTAAATTGTAAATGAAAAATAAAATAATATCATGTAGGTCTGTATCACTTGTATTATATACGTTGTAGAAATTAAGATTATTATTATTATTATTGCAGAGATAAACTGGACTAGCATAATCGAAAGTAAAAAGAACAACAGATATATTGAACATGAGGGTATAGCTCAAATTCGTCTTATGCTTGGCAATGGGGTAGCGGGACCTTGCTTTATTAGGCCAATTATTTAGATATTCTATTATATATCCTTATTGTTGTTTTCTATTAGAAAATAACAAACGTTATTATGTGTTTTATGTATGTATAATGAGAATGAAAGCCAGGCAAGAAGGAATAAGACTGGAATGACCGAAAGTGTCGTACTAGGTGGGTGTTCCATGAAGAACTGGCAACACATGACAGAAGCATCAGTGTTATTTGACACGTGGGGTGGTGTACATCAATCTGATTTTGCTGGTAAGTAACTTTTATGTGTATATATAGTTTTATTATTTTATTTCTCACGTTCCATTACTGTATTTCTGCATTTAAAACAAATACTAATGTATTCTAATGGTGGCACTTTAAGCTTGCATAAAACAAAACAATGAAGCAAATCTGATATTATTCATATTCTTGCGGTAAATTGTTAAAAATAAATGTTAATGAAGTGTTGGAGTAGCGACTGACTGTTGATGCTGACAGCAACAGCTACATCCCCTCCAGCGAGGTTCCTTGGCGCCAGTGAGGGGATCTTGGTTCAGGGAATTGTAGCTCATTCCTTTCCTGGTAATAAACCTGAATACCTCCCGTTTTCCCAGGTGCTGTGTGAACCCTGTGGGATTAGCACTACACTGACTATAGGTTAGGTATGGTTTGTCAGGAAACAGGACAAGTGTTTCTTGACGTGGGTCTCATGTGATGACCCGCAGCTGGAGCTTTTGGTCGCCTGACCGAGGCCTTCAGCTGGCTTACCGGTCCACCCCTTTAAAAATTATGGTTAGGACTCATTGTTCCTACTACTATCTTCATGATTATAATCGTTACATACCAGCTTTCATATGGTGCTCATATGAGCAACCAGATTATATAATCTCTCAACTGAAAACCCTTCCAGGAAGGTACCTTGATCTAAGGAATTAGATTCTTCTCTTGGAGAGAGATGAAGGCCTTCCATTCCCCAGGCACTATATGACTCCTATGGGTTTGGCGCTTCTCCAGATTTAAAATAATAAATTCATATGAGGTATTTAGTAACTCGTCATGAGTTATCCTCCATCGCTCCCATCTTGTTCCTCATCCTCATATCCGACATAGACAAGGATGTCAGCCACAGCACTGTCTTCCTTTGCAGATGACACCCGAATCTGCATGACAGTGTCTTCCATTGCAGACACTGCAAAGCTCCAGGCGGACATCAACCAAATCTTTCAGTGGGCTGCAGAAAACAATATGAAGTTCAACGATGAGAAATTTCAATTACTCAGATATGGTAAACATGAGGAAATTAAATCTTCATCAGAGTACAAAACAAATTCTGGCCACAAAATAGAGCGAAACACCAACGTCAAAGACCTGGGAGTGATCATGTCGGAGGATCTCACCTTCAAGGACCATAACATTGTATCAATCGCATCTGCTAGAAAAATGACAGGATGGATAATGAGAACCTTCAAAACTAGGGAGGCCAAGCCCATGATGACACTCTTCAGGTCACTTGTTCTATCTAGGCTGGAATATTGCTGCACACTAACAGCACCTTTCAAGGCAGGTGAAATTGCCGACCTAGAAAATGTACAGAGAACTTTCACGGCGCGCATAACGGAGATAAAACACCTCAATTACTGGGAGCGCTTGAGGTTCCTAAACCTGTATTCCCTGGAACGCAGGAGGGAGAGATACATGATTATATACACCTGGAAAATCCTAGAGGGACTAGTACCGAACTTGCACACGAAAATCACTCACTACGAAAGCAAAAGACTTGGCAGACGATGCACCACCCCCCCAATGAAAAGCAGGGGTGTCACTAGCACGTTAAGAGACCATACAATAAGTGTCAGGGGCCCGAGACTGTTCAACTGCCTCCCAGCACACATAAGGGGGATTACCAACAGACCCCTGGCAGTCTTCAAGCTGGCACTGGACAAGCACCTAAAGTCAGTTCCTGATCAGCCGGGCTGTGGCTCGTACGTTGGTTTGCGTGCAGCCAGCAGCAACAGCCTGGTTGATCAGGCGCTGATCCACCAGGAGGCCTGGTCACAGACCGGGCCGCGGGGGCGTTGACCCCCGGAACTCTCTCCAGGTAAACTCCAGGTATGGCCCACTCAGGATTACAACCTTATTTTATTTTTAATCTTAATTTCTCCAGTATAACCTCTGCTCCTCTTTCTCCATGTACTTTATCCGTTTCTTTGACTTTCTTATTCATAGTAATAACCCTCGTGTTGTAGATAGTCTTTAGTATGATAATAAGATGTTATCTCCATTATAGAATAATAATAAGATATTATAACCTTTATATAATAATAATAATAATAATAATAATAATAATAATAATAATAATAATAATAATAAGGTAAAAGGACCCCAATGGAAATAAGTCACTGACTTTTTTGGGTTATCCCAGGTTCTCTACACATATGCTGCTATGTATGATGATCTATTTACTATTTGTGTATACCTGAATAAACTTGCTTATTCTTCACCCATCTACCGATTCTCCTCGTCACTCCCAACCTTGCTTCTCTCCATTCCCCGTTGCAACTTTTCACCCCGCTTCCCTTTTCTTTACTCTTTCCCTGCTGAGTGAGTATCAAATGGTATACAATACCGACAGGTTGGTAGATAAGACACATAGGCAACATTATTCCGAAACGTTTCGCCTACACAGTAGGCTTCTTCAGTCAAGTACAGAAAGTAGGCAGGAACAGTAGAGATGTGAAGACGATGTAATCAGACTTCATGGGTGACGGACTGATTACATCGTCTTCACATCTCTACTGCTCCTGCCTACTTTCTGTACTTGACTGAAGCCTACTGTGTAGGCGAAACGTTTCGGAATCAAGTTGCCTATGTGTCTTATCTACCACCCTTTCCCTGCTCTTCATATCTTCCCTTCTCTTCGCCTTTTCCCTGCTCTTCATATATCTCTCCTGCTTATTGTATCTCTCCTCTACTCTGTATAAATCTGCTCATCGTATCTTTCCTCTTCGTATATCTTTCCTGCTCGTCTCTTTTACCCGTTTCTGTTCACCTCGAACCCCTGGTTATGTTCGTCCCTCATTCCCCCCCTCCCCCAACATTCTTCTTTCTTATAAAATCTATATAAGTAAGGGGTTCATTGTTGCCAGTGAAGAGCTCTTAATCCAAGAAATTGGAGCTACCCACTACTTTCCTGAATCAGTCTTGATTGCCTACTATTTCTCATTCCACAGGCGCTGTATAACTCCTGTGGGTTTCACGCATCTCCTTAAGTACAATAATACTAATATTATAATAATAATAATAATAATAATAATAATAATAATGTATTTTGAACCTTTCAGGTTCTTGGCTTACCTTTTCTCAGCAGATAAAAAGTTATCTATCTTTTTTCCACGTATTCTCTCAGGATACTAATATTTAATTTAATTTTTACAGGTAGTGACACAGGGAATACATAGTACATCAGTGCATCACGATGCCTGGAGGAACATCGGAAGTTAAGCCTCCGAATGAGGAAGTTCAGCAGCTCCTGCTTTCCGTCAAGGATCAGGTGGGGGTGGCAATACTCTTTACATCTCTCATTTAAATGTTCCAGTAGTGTTTTGAGGTTATTCATAGCCTTTGTTCTTATTTCGATATGGTTTTTATGTTTAATTTAATGTAGATACAGTATTTAGATTAATATATAATTTGCTGAAATGCTGTCAGCCCTTCTCTGTGAGACCTTGGTAAAATTTCAGGCAGTTATTTTTAGACTTGAGCAAATATTTGTTAAGATAGTGAACACATTCATGTATGACTAGGCACCCTTACGGTGCTGTTTATCAAGGCTTTTTAGTTTGTGAGAGTATGTTTAACTTATCAGTTATACTACTATATGTTAAAAATAATGAGGAGAGTTCCTACATAAGCCAACCCACGACGCTGGCAGTCTTCCTAGCAGGAATTTAGTTACATATAGGTTTTTGAGCTGAGCTTACAAAAAAAGTAATTTATGCATTTATATCTTAGCTAAAAATAATAATAATAATATACATTTTTGCGAGCTTACGGAGAAAACTACTATCTGTGCATTTATATTTTATTAATAAGAAGATACGTTTTTCTTATATTTTAAAGCTAGGAATTTTCATTAAAGGCATTGGTGTAAAGCACACAGGCTGAACCATAATTTTTAAAGGGGTGAACCGGTAAGCCAGCGGAAGGCCTCGGTCAGATGACCAAAATCTCCAGCTGCGGGTCATCATATGACTAAGACCCGCATCAGGAAACTCTTGTCCTGTTATCTGACAAACATTATACACAGGCACATAGGCTGTATCTCCGTCTCTAGGAAGTTAGACAGGTGTAAGAATATCCGTTGTAATCAGCAGCTGTGACTGTATCTTTATCTTCCCTCACTTACACCTGATAAGACTCATCGTTCTGGAAGATTAAGAAAATAAAAGGCAGCGGTATATTACATTACCCGTGACACATAGCCAAAAGCCTTACTGTTTCTATCCCAAAAGATATAGGCCTAATAGTTATAACTAGGCCTGCTAATTATTAGGCCTAATCACTTGACAGGTTGAGGAGAAACTGGGACGGTCTGTATCGCAGTTTAAACTTCTCTCCTACAAGACCCAAGTTGTGGCAGGAATGAACTACTTCGCTAAGGTAGATACTTCAATTAAAAAATTAACCTCTTACACTTAATGTGATAAAAGTGTATCACATTATCTGGTATTTTCCTCATTTTTTTTTCATTTTACGATTTTCGTTCCTCTGGTATGACATGTTGGAATACATTTTATTTTTTTAATTAGTCCCCAGTGCATTTTGAATCTAGAAGCTTTCCTGCTTGTTGACTCGTCTTGTTTTTGTCTTAATAAAAAATGACAGATTAAGATCAAATTATGACAAAATTAGTTATTTAATATGAACCCATTTTTTTTATTTGTATATAGTCTGATCAGCACATTAACTGTGTTCAGATTGACATTGGAGAAGAGGATGTGGTTCATGTACGTGTATACAAGGACCTGAAGCAGAAGGTCTCCCTACACTCCCTGCAGCATCCCAAAGCTCACCATGATGATCTCACTTATTTTTGACTTACTCTCTTGCTATGTAAGTTTATTTAGGCATTATAATTGTACTTATGTGTACCTGTACCTAAATAAACTTACTACCCACAAGTTTGGGACCCAGTTCTCTTAAGCCTAGTATATTCCTTGTGCAAAAGGCTATTATTGTAAGAATTACTTCTAACTTGATTTTATGGATTATTGCCATTATAAACTGTATTTCTTCTGTAAATTACTTTGGCTAACATAATGCTAGAACCCAATTTCTTGATTCATTATGTGCCTCTTTAATATTTTGATTACCGCCCACAAGATGGGTATGAGGTAAATAATGTTATCCAGCTATACTAATATGATCCATTAAAGAGTTTCCAGAACCCATGGGACCCCCGCCATTAATTTACCGCACTTCCGTCAATTCCACTAATATTTTTTATCCTGCTTCACCAATCGAATGTCTAAAGGCGGCATTATCTGACCACATGACTATATGTAATAAAGATCGATGACTCAAATATTTAAGTTATATAAGTCACGGCCACAGGAACTTAATAAATTTACCCAATACTAGTTTTAATTATTTATAGTATGAAATTCAATATTTTGTAGATTTGAATTTTTTTGCTTAGAAAAACTACTTTGTTAGGCTGTCAAGGAATAAGGGATAAATTTTTAACATGGCACAATAGAGACGCATGACAATATGTTCATAGATATCTGACACATGATTAAAGTATTTTTAACTTTATGTAATTTAAAAGAATGTTAAACAAATGCTTAGCATCTTCATTGTTATGTAATATTGTGTATTATAGTCATGGGGTTCCTCGGGAATGCCTTGATGCCAGTGAGGGGCTCTTGATCCAAGGAACTGGGCGTATCCTCACCTTCCTTGGATCAGACCTGATTGTTTCATTCCCTAGGCCCTATGTGGAAAATACTGTATATATTTTCCAGAAATTCAGTATTTATATGTAAATAGATGGCCATACTGTATTTAATAATATTTGTCATAGAAAACGGAAAGCCTGCGTCTGCGCAGACGAGACTCGCCATCTTGGTTTTGAATTTTGTACAAACGTTGGTGTAATGGGAAGAATTTTTCGTGCTCTAGAGGTTAAAATTGTGTTGACACCTCTCAAATAGGAGGCGAAATTGGTGGATGTGCATTCCTGCGTAACTTGAGATATCAGACGACTGGACAAGACAGCTCCAGGAACCTCAGATAAGCTCTCTAGATTTGTGTGTAATTCTGGCCAGCATTATTTTCATAGATTTAGTTAGAGTGAGGTTTTCTGAGTATGATACACATCAATCTCCAGTCAAATTGGTGAGTGATATTAAGATATATTTTCCTTCTGTTATGCAATTGTGTGTATATATATAACCATTTATTATTTTTAATATACAATCCACAAATTTATATATTTACCAGTATTCCTGGTGTATGTATATTTCATTTAATTAATAGGTCCAGAGCAACTTGTGGTTATGACAGTGGTAGGTATCGAAGGGGGACATTTTTTGCGACCTAGGTGTCCCAAATTCCTACTTATCTATGTAACATTGATAAATAATAATTATCTTTGTTATCATTTACTGTTATGTACATAATTAGTTACATTCAGATAAATGCAATTTTCCACACCCCATATGGCCCCTATAGGTCCAGCTCTTCAACTGATAATATTCATGGGGAAGCGCTGATCCCACAACGGTCATGGGACTGCTTTGGGATATAATCAGGTTTGATATAAAAAAAACTGAAGTGGAACTCCAATTCCGAAATATGGATATTATCATCTTAGGATGATAGCAATTCAATACACTATTCTCTCAAGCGGGAGATCCCTTAATTCTGATAGAGGGCTCCTGGTCCAAGAAATTAGAGCAACCTTTCCCTTTACCATTACCAAAATTCTGTATAACCCTTAAGGGTTTTGCGTTTCCCAGTGAATATAACACTGGAGGGTTGTGAAGGTACGGGTACCCCCTTAACCTTGCCTGCCCCTAACCACATGCATATTGGGTCATGCAGCAACACTGCATGTGTCGAAAATCAGGTCATGGTAAGTGACGGTTACCATGGTGAAGTTAATACTTGTACCATCGTACCCCTCAGGGAAGGTTCCTTGATGTTGGTGAGGGGCTCTTGATTTAGGGAATTGGATCTGTGCTCCAGTTCCCCGAATTAAGCCTGAATGCCTTCCACATCCCCCCCCCCAGGCGCTGTATAATCCTCCGGGTTTAGCGCTTCCCCCTTGATTATAATAATAATAATAATAATCTTCAGTCATAGAGTAGTTAGGAAGTGGAATAGTCTGGCAAGCGATGTAGTAGAGTCAGGAACTATATATAGTTTTAAGACGAGGTATGATAAAGCTCATGGAGCAGGGGGAGAGAGGACCTAGTAGCGGTCGGTGAAGAGGCGGGGCCAGGAGCCGAGTCTCGACCCCTGCAACCACAATTAGGTGAGTACATGTCTATACATCCATAATGAGCACAGTATCACCTGCTTATACGTTGTGGTACATGAGTGTTGGTATTTCTAATCTATGCTTGGCATGACACCCCTCAAGGGAGGTTCCTTGACGCTGGTGAGGGGCTCTTGATCTAGGGACCCCTCAGGGAAGGTTCCTTGATGTTGGTGAGGGGCTCTTGATTTAGGGAATTGGATCTGTGCTCCAGTTCCCGGAATTAAGCCTGAATGCCTTCCACATCCCCCCCCAGGCGCTGTATAATCCTACGGGTTTAGCGCTTCCCCTTGATTATAATAATAATAATTGATCTAGGGAATTGGATCTGTGCTCCAGTTCCCTGAACTGAGCCTGAATACCTTCCATCCCCCCCACATGCGCTGTATAATCCTACGAGTTAAGCGCTTCCCTGTGATTATAATAATAATTGGGCATGACAGTTAACAATGACATACAAGATACTGCGCGGAATAGACAAGGTGGACAAAGACAGGATGTTCCAGAGATGGGACACAGAAACAAGAGGTCACAATCGGAAGCTGAAGACTCAGATGAGTCAAGGGGATGTTAGGAAGTATTTCTTCAGTCATAGAATTGTCAGGCAATGGAATAGCCTAGAAAGTGACGTAGTGGAGGCAGGAACCATATATAGTTTTAAGACGAGGTTTGATAAAGCTCATGGAGCAGGGAGTGAGAGGACCCAGTAGCAACCAGTGAAGAGGCGGGGCCAGGAGCTAAGACTCGACCCCTGCAGCCGCAAATAGGTGAGTACGTGTAAATCCAAAAGAGGTCAGACATGTCCTTACAGTACAGTATATATTACTCAGGAAAGCCCATGGATACGGAAAGCTGTGAGTCAAATTAGGAAAAAAAATGCCAATGGGAAGTTTTAAGTAAAAGATACCCCCGCACTGTCTTGTAACTAATAACATTAAAGACAAAATCAAGTTTGATTTTTGGGGGGTTATCCTAGGTAATCTACACAAATGCTGCTATGTGTGATAATTTATATAACTGTATTATGTGTACCTGTACTTAAATAAACTTAGTTATTAGTTCTAGGTTAAGATTAAATAAATACTAAAGGGCACACACGGTTCTAGGGCCGTATGTGCCCTTCAATTACACAATATTTATTTTTATGAACATTCTACGCCTTAATAATATACAGTGTACTCTCCTATATGTAGTTGCAGGGGTTGATGCACAGCTCATGTACTGTAAGTTTTATTTTCTTAGTTAATCATTATAGAAAAAGAGTTCTGACAGGGGATTAACTTTAGAGTCTTTCATTTGTGTGGTTTTTGGTGCACGTCTATTAAATAAACAGCAGCCAGTGAAAATAAGTTACATTGATTTTAAATCTACATAATGTATTATATAATGGCGTTAACCAGTTTGCTTTGAAGCTTATTGAAAAAAAATATATATACTTAAATAACAATTTACTTAATTATAGTTCTTAGCATAGTGACCAGATTATATGCATATACAATCAGTTGTATAATTTGCAAGTGTAAGTTCTGTTTATGTTTTATATTTATGATGACTATGGTGTAATTGAATATAAATAGTATACATGTATTTATGTTGTTGGATAACACATCGATATATTTTACGAAGTCACCGACTTTAAGCAGGATAACTCGCTGACGTAGGAGAGTTAGAAATGTGGGAATAAATTTTTTATTCGAATTATTAACCCAGCAAGGAAGTAATCCAGTATAACATAAAAAGGAGGAACAATGCAGCAGGCCTACTAGCCCATACTTGGCAGGTCTTCCTCAAACCCAAACCCATTTTCAATGCCACCCAAGGAATAAGCTTTGATAACCCTATTAACTCATGCGCAAGTCCTACTCAAGAAACTCACGATGTCTTATTTTGTTGTGGTTCTAGGATGTAAACCACAGCAGTTGGCTAATACCCAGATACCATTACATTGTACTGTTAGTCCAAGGGTAGACTACAGACCCCCAATGGATTGCCCAGGAGTTAATTAAGCTTGCCCAAAATGCTTTGCATAACCATGGGCTTTCAGCATGCACTCTAGCATCACTCATTTTTTATAAACAATGTATTATGTTGAATTAAACTTGTATTTGTATGTCCACAGTAATAAGCCATTCAGAATAGTCCATCACAGAAGATAAGAGGTAAGATAAGATTTTGTTTTAACCCCAGAGGGCTAGCCACCCAGGATAACCCAAGAAAGGCAGTGCTTCATCGAGGGACTGTCTGTCATATTTCCATTGGGGTTCCCAGTCTTGTCCCCAGGATGCGACCCACACCAGTTGACTAACACCCAGGTACCTACTTGCTTGCTAGGTCAGCAGGACAACAGGTTTAAAGAACCATGCCCAGTGTTTCCACCCTTGCCAGGGATTGAACCACGAACACTCGAGTGTGTGAAACGAAAGCATTGCCTACCAGGCCATGGGCTACAGAATGAGTTTCTTATTATTCTCCCTCATATAACATAGATTTTCCTGTCATATTCCATTGCACAGGATGAAGTTGTCATACTTTTAACTTGTGTCTCATATTTGGTCTGTAATAACTATTTTCTAATAATGTATTTATGTAAGTTAAATTTTGGTTTGCTGTCCAGGTGTTTACTACCTGGAGTATACACCTGGACAGTGTACTAAAATTCAACTCTATTTTATTGCCAAGAGTTTACCCTTGGCCTGCCTATCGATTCATGTATAGTTAATTTTTATGCTTAAATGAGAATTGTTAGGTGTTATTAATATTTAGAGTGAGTTTCTTAGTTGTGATCCAGGTAGATATTTTTTGCAAGTTTGACGTTTACAGTGTTGGTGAGTGCAGCCAGATTGGCATTTGAAGTGATAAAAGTTGTATTATCTGCAAACAATTGATTTAAGTCCCTGTGAAGCATTAGGAAGGTCATTGATGTAGATAAATAGCTGAGAGCCTAAGACACTACCTTGTGGAACCCATAGGTTGACTGATTGGGTTGCTGAAAAACAGTACCCTATTAGTTGCAGTCACACACATACAGGATACTGTATCCTTCTAGAATTAAAGTCTAAAATGTTTTGGAAACATTGACTCATTATATACAGTACAGTACTTTATTTTAGTTACAGGTATAGACAAAATTTATTTGTACATATTAGCATTGTATAACCTTTATGGTTTTAGCACTTAAATTTATAATAATAATGATAATAATAATCATAATGTGTTGTGTAAATATTTGAAGAGAATCCATAGTGTGGAAGTTAGGAAGAGGTGTGGAGTTACTAAAATTATTATTCAGAGGGCTGAGGAGGGGTTGTTGAGGTGGTTTGGTCATTTAAAGAGGATGGAGCAAAATAGGATGACTTAGAAGGTGTATAAATCTGTAGTGGAGGGGAGAAGGGGTAGGGGTCATCCTAGAAAAGGATGGAGGGGTTGAAAGAGGTTTTGTATGCAAGGGGATTGAACATACAGCAGGCATATGTGAGCATGTTAGATAGGAGTGAATGGAGACAAATGGTTTTTGGGACTTGATGAGTTATAAGAGTGTGAGCAGAGGATTTAGGGAAACTGGTTAGCCAGACTTGAGTCCTGGAGGTGGAAAGTACAATGCCTGCACTTTAAAGGATGGGTTTGGGATATTGGCTGTTTGGAGTGACATCTGAACTGTCGTATCTGGGCACCTCTGCAAAGACAATGATTATGTCTTTGTGAATGATGGTGAAAGTGTTTCTTTCTTTTTTGGGTCACCCTGCCTCGGTGGGAGATGGCTCACATGTTGAAATAAAATAATAAAAATAATAATACTAATGTACATATAAATAATTATGATATGCAGTGCCTACCTATATACAGTGCTGTACCTTGTTTTATTACAAAAGTTTATTAGATGGATAATTTTTATGACGTTATGTTATTCTATATGTACATTTTTTTTTTCAGTGAGTGAGTGAGAGTGAAGTAAGGAAGCAGTCTTCATGGTAGAGTGGGACAATGAAGATACAGTTTGGAGACAAAGGGGAAGTATCGTGGGATGTGCTGTTGGAGGCACTTGACAAGGAACAGTACCTTGATCAGAGGCACCAACAGGAAAACTGTTGCAGAAAATGCTTAAGGAAGTGAGCAAATAATCATGGGTAATTACAGTAGTTACATATTAGGCCTGCTGCAGGATTGGAACATTCCATAATGTAAATATGTGCTATAACATTAAACATATAGCAAATCCACATGGAGATGATGATTAAAGATAATTACAGTAACACGTACTGTGGTATCACACTTAAGACATCTTCGGCAAGCTGAAAAGTTAGGCTAAAATGTACTACATATATAAAAAATCTGCATAATGTTCATCTTATTATATTTTTTATTGTCTACAAGTGGGTTTGTTTGCATTAATTATTATAGAATACATGCTCTCTCAAGGAGGGGTGGAAATATGTTGCACTTTTTGAAGTGTAGTATAGCATGCCTCTAGCTAGACAGAAATGGAGTGTAGGCATGCCTCTGGCAAGACAGTAATGGAGTGAGTAATGATGAGTTTTTCTTCTTTTTCTGGTCACCCTGCCTTGGTGGGAAAAGGCCGATGTGTTAAAAACAAAATATGTTGTCTATCACCTCACCAGCCTTGATGCTGGACTCTTGATCCAGGGAAGTAGGCCTTTCCTCCCCTTCTTTGGATCAAACTTGATTACTTTCCATTCCCCAAATACTCCAAGGCCCTTATAGGTTTGGCTCTTTCTTATGAGGATAATATTCATTTGTATACTTTTATAACCTGAGAATCCAGGACATAGGATTTTCTTTCTCATTCTAATGAGACCTATACAACTATCTTTTACACTCACTGAACTTGAATCAGCTTTGTCTAGATGTCAGTCAGAGGCTGCCAGGCCAGATGAGGTACTGTACATGTATTCATATTGCAAGATAAAATTTAGCATTCATATTCTTAAGGTTTTTAAATTGTAAGCTGTTATATATGTAGCAGTTAGTAGTAGTGGTAATAGTAACTAGTAGTAGTAGTAATAGAAACTAGTAGTAGTAGTAATTAGTAGCTGTAGCAGTAGTAATTATACAGTAGTAGTTGTAGTAGTAACAGTAATAATTGTACACTAGTAGTTGTAGTAGTAGCAGCAG
Organism: Cherax quadricarinatus; assembly: GCF_038502225.1. Classification (NCBI taxonomy): domain Eukaryota; kingdom Metazoa; phylum Arthropoda; class Malacostraca; order Decapoda; family Parastacidae; genus Cherax; species Cherax quadricarinatus. The sequence goes on along the minus strand of NC_091359.1, from coordinate 5,814,373 downwards.
CAGTAGTAGCAGTAGCAGCAGTAGTAGTAGTAGTAGTAGCAGTAACAGTAGTAGTAGTAGCAGCAGTAGTAGTAGTAGCAACAGCAGCAGTAGTAGTAGTGGTGCAGTAGCTGGCTAGGTAGCTAGCAGCAGGCGGCTGGTAGTAGCGGCAGCGGTGGCTGGTAGCATCGTTGGCGGTGGTAGGCACAGCAGGTAGGTAGCTGCAGCAGCGGTGTGGTAGCAGCAGGCGTGGTGCCAGCAAGCGGTGTGGCTGGTAGCAGCGGTGTGGTAGCGGCGCGGCTGGTAGGCGGCTAGCTGGCAGCAGGCAGCAGGCAGCAGGCAGGTGCATGCATGGTAGCGGCAAGCAGGTAGCAGCGGCGGCTGGCTGCTGTGCAGTAGTAGCAGCAGCTTGGCTGGTAGCTGCTGCGGCGGCGGTGGTGCAGCAGCGGCGGCGCAGGTAGGTAGTAGCAGCAGCAGCATATTGCGGCAGGCAGGTAGCACAGCAGCAGCAGTAGTGCAGCAGGCAGCTGTAGCAACAATAGTGAATGTTGGCTGTAGTAGGCAGCAGCAGTGGCTGCTGGCAGTGCAGCGTAGCATGGTGTAGTGGTGCAGCGCGGTGGTGGTGCAGCAGGCAACGCAAGTAGGCAGCGCGCAGTGGCTGCGGCAGGCTGTAGCGCGGCAGGTGGCTGTGGCTGGCTGGCTGCTGGCAGCGGTGGCAGGCGGTGGTTGGCAGCGTGGTTGGCGGTGGTAATGCGCGCGGCGGCGGTGGCGGCGGCAGTGGCGGCGGCGGCTGGCTGGTAGCTTGCGGTGCTGGCGGCGGCTGGCAGCGGCAGCGGTGCAGCAGCAGCAGGTAGGTAGCAGTGGCAAGGAACAGGCAGGCGGCGCATGGTGGTGGCAGCAGCAGGCAGTGGCAACAGCAGCGGTGGCACAGCAGCGCCAGCAGGCGGTGTAGTGGTGGTGGTAGGTAGTGGTAGGTGGCATGTGGCAGCAGCAAGCAGCACAGTAGCAGCAACGGTGCAGTAGCAGCAAGGCAGCAATGGTGGCAGCTGCGGTGTAGGCAGCGGTGGCCTGCGGTGGTAGCGGCGGTAATGTGGGCGGTGGTGGTAGCGCGGCTAGCGGTGGTGCAGTATTGGTGTAGGCAGGCAGCTGGAATGGATGGTAGTAGTGGCGCAGGTAGTAGTAGCAGCAGGTAGTGATTGCGGCGGTGTGCAGCGGTGGTAGGGCGGCGGTGTGGTGGCGGTGGCTGTGCCGGTGGCTGTGGCGCGGTGCTGGTAGTAATGCAGTGGTGCGGCTTGCCGGTGGCTGCTGGTAATGGTGCTGGTGCGCAGCTGGCGTTAGCTGCTGCGGTGGTGGCAGCAGGTGGTGCAGCGGTGCTGGCAGCCGGCGGTGGTGCTGTGGTGCGCGGCGGTGGTAGCAGCAGCGGTGGTGTGGCGGTGGTAGTAGCGCGGCCGGCTGTGGCAGCAGGCGGCTGGTGGCTGCGGCAGCATGGTGGTAATGCGGCGCGGCTGGCTAGTGGTGGCAGCGGCAGCGGTGGTGCGGCAGCAGCGGTGGTGTGGTGCGCGGTGGTGGTAGCGGCGGCGTGTGCAGGCAGCGGTGTGGTGGCTGGCGGCGGTGCTGGCTGGCAGCAGTAGTAGTAGCAGTAGTAGTAGCAGCAGCAGTAGTAGCAGCAGCAGTAGTAGTAGCAGTAGTAGTAGCAGTAGCAGCAGCAGTAGTACCAGCAGTAATAGCAGCAGTAGTAGCAGCAGCAGCAGTAGTAGTAGCAGCAGCAGTAGTAGTAGTAGTAGCAGCACTAGTAGTAGCAGCAGTAATAGTAACAGCAGTAATAGTAGCAATTATTATTTTATTATTATTGTAGTGTATTCACAGAAAATGCAAAGCCAATAATAGCCTGACATTGATATATAATTTTTTTTTGTCATCAAATCGGCCATATCCCAATGAGGCAGGGTGACCTAAAAAGAAAAACGAAAGTAATGTTTACAGGAGAAGGGGTTTCTAGCCTGTTGCTTGATCTATAAATTATCTCTTAATAATTAAAATTTGAGCCTCACGAGGCAGCATTTATCAGTTCATGTGTAATGAACTGTGGATCACAAACATTATCAACAGTATACAGCATTTTTTTAATTTCTTGTTTTCACTCCAGTTTTCAATACAGGTGCTGTGGAGGTTCATGGCTATCACTTGTGTTTGTAGTGAGTGTAGTGATATGCTCTCAAGCATTTCTTTTCCTGTACCTGCTCAGTACTTGGGGAGCCTTTTACACTCCAGCTGGTCACCTAGTTTATAATGATACTCTAGGAAAGGCAAGTACTACTCAGAGTTTATTAATAATTTTGTATCTTGAAATTTTATGTTTTCTGATTTTTTAATTGAACTAATTTTAAGATATTTTGACTTGGCAATTCATTTCTTAGATATAAATTTTGGCATCTCTCTCATAGCAGCTAGTTACATCATCAGTTTTCAGTGCCTTTTCATAATTTCTCTTGTTTTCCCTGATATTTATTTAGTAAATATAGCTGTAACTTGTAATCCATAGGATTAAAATAATCAAATGCTCAAAATGCTGTTGTGTATCCAGGGGCTTTCCTACAAAACTGCATAATATGTCACCTATTCCTTTAACAAGTGTATGCTGTATTTACTTGAAATAAACATTTCAGCTTCATTTTCATAATCTTCCTCATTCATCTTTTCCATTATAATTTGTTTTAACCTCAACAGCTTTTCTCCCATTCTTCTGTATCAGCTTTTTGTACTTATATGTCAAACTGTGTTTTCCAGTTGCATCATGTGCATTTTTCCTGGTCTAACTGTGGTGACTCATTAGATCCTATACAGGTATGATTTACTATTATTTCTGTATATTCATGTAAAGTGTTAAATCTTAGGGGGTCATTTAGTGCTGCCCAGTGTTCTTATATTTCCAGATCTAACTGTAATGAAACTTCAAATCATGTACAGGTATGGTTTATATTCCTGTTGTAACTTATGCATTTTTGAATGGGGGGGGGCAAACGGGGTGAGGGAATGGGATAAATGAGAGGAAGAAAAGATTTTTCAGTGTAAATTTGCCTAAAATTTTAAATTTGTGTACAATGTAGTTTTGGTTGGTAACTTCATTGTAAGGGCTCTTTTTATATTGATTCTTGTTGTTCACAATATTTCAGCTGAAACAGTTGAGAGTGAGCCCAGATCCTGTACCCCTTAATGGCAACATAACTTTGGACCTGAATTGTCTTGTAACAGAGACTGCAAATGCACCCATTTCAGTAAGTTAAAAAAAAACAATTAGAATTGTTCATGATGTTAATTCATTATTTATAGCATTTTTAGTACAGTGTTGTCATTGTCTTAAGATGGCTGGAGACTATTACCTGGAGAGAGTTCTGGGGGTCAACGCCCCCGCGGCCCGGTCTGTGACCAGGCCTCCTGGTGGATCAGAGCCTGATCAACCAGGCTGTTGCTGCTGGCTGCACGCAAACCAACGTACGAGCCACAGCCCGGCTGATCAGGAACTGACTTTAGGTGCTTGTCCAGTGCCAGCTTGAAGACTGCCAGGGGTCTGTTGGTAATCCCCCTTATGTGTGCTGGGAGGCAGTTGAACAGTCTCGGACCCCTGACACTTATTGTATGGTCTCTTAACGTGCTAGTGACACCCCTGCTTTTCATTGGGGGGATGGTGCATCATCTGCCAAGTCTTTTGCTTTCGTAGTGAGTGATTTTCGTGTGCAAGTTCGGTACTAGTCCCTCTAGGATTTTCCAGGTGTATATAATCATGTATCTCTCCCTCCTGCATTCCAGGGAATACAGGTTTAGGAACCTCAAGCGCTCCCAGTAATTGAGGTGTTTTATCTCCGTTATGCGCGCCGTGAAAGTTCTCTGTACATTTTCTAGGTCGGCAATTTCACCTGCCTTGAAAGGTGCTGTTAGTGTGCAGCAATATTCCAGCCTAGATAGAACAAGTGACCTGAAGAGTGTCATCATGGGCTTGGCCTCCCTAGTTTTGAAGGTTCTCATTATCCATCCTGTCATTTTTCTAGCAGATGCGATTGATACAATGTTATGGTCCTTGAAGGTGAGATCCTCCGACATAATCACTCCCAGGTCTTTGACGTTGGTGTTTCGCTCTATTTTGTGGCCAGAATTTGTTTTGTACTCTGATGAAGATTTAATTTCCTCATGTTTACCATATCTGAGTATTTGAAATTTCTCATCGTTGAACTTCATATTGTTTTCTGCAGCCCACTGAAAGATTTGGTTGATGTCCGCCTGGAGCCTTGCAGTGTCTGCAATGGAAGACACTGTCATGCAGATTCGGGTGTCATCTGCAAAGGAAGACACGGTGCTGTGGCTGACATCCTTGTCTATGTCGGATATGAGGATGAGGAACAAGATGGGAGCGAGTACTGTGCCTTGTGGAACAGAGCTTTTCACCGTAGCTGCCTCGGACTTTACTCTGTTGACGACTACTCTCTGTGTTCTGTTAATGAGGAAATTATAGATCCATCGACCGACTTTTCCTGTTATTCCTTTAGCACGCATTTTGTGCGCTATTACGCCATGGTCACACTTGTCGAAGGCTTTTGCAAAGTCTGTATATATTACATCTGCATTCTTTTTGTCTTCTAGTGCATTTAGGACCTTGTCGTAGTGATTCAATAGTTGAGACAGACAGGAGCGACCTGTTCTAAAACCATGTTGCCCTGGGTTGTGTAACTGATGGGTTTCTAGATGGGTGGTGATCTTGCTTCTTAGGACCCTTTCAAAGATTTTTATGATATGGGATGTTAGTGCTATTGGTCTGTAGTTCTTTGCTGTTGCTTTACTGCCCCCTTTGTGGAGTGGGGCTATGTCTGTTGTTTTTAGTAACTGAGGGACGACCCCCGTGTCCATGCTCCCTCTCCATAGGATGGAAAAGGCTCGTGATAGGGGCTTCTTGCAATTCTTGATGAACACAGAGTTCCATGAGTCTGGCCCTGGGGCAGAGTGCATGGGCATGTCATTTATCGCCTGTTCGAAGTCATTTGGCGTCAGGATAACATCGGATAGGCTTGTGTTAATCAAATTTTGTGGCTCTCTCATAAAAAATTCATTTTGATCTTCGACTCTCAGTCTGGTTAGCGGCTTGCTAAAAACTGAGTCATATTGGGACTTGAGTAGCTCACTCATTTCCTTGCTGTCATCTGTGTAGGACCCATCTTGTTTAAGTAGGGGCCCAATACTGGACGTTGTTCTCGATTTTGATTTGGCATAGGAGAAGAAATACTTTGGGTTTCTTTCGATTTCATTTATGGCTTTTAGTTCTTCCCGCGATTCCTGACTCCTAAAGGATTCTATGGACTCAAGTTTGAACTTGAATTTTAAAAACTTAAAATCATAAAGTATTTGAGATTATTATATTTTTATTTGAGTTCATTCCTGAACTTAAAACATTTTATTATACTAGAAATAGTCAGTGTAGCTTACACATAATTATATAGAGGATGAATGCTACTATGTCTTTGCAAAAAGAACACTGGTAACTTACATTTACACTTAATTATTATTATAGGAATCGGATAGTACCCAGGGAAGTACTATCGTCCTGCCAAATATATGTGAAATGGAAACCTGTAATTTTTTACACAATGGTAGGAATGCTGGTGTCATTTTCTGTCTCATAAACACGCAAGAAAACAGGTACATCTTGCTACTTCTACTTACACTTAGGCACACTACATGTACATGTACATTTTTTTTTTTAACATGGCCATTTCCCACCTAGGCAGGGTGGCCCAAAAAGAAAGAAAAACCCAAAAAGAAAGAAAAAACTTTCATCATCATTCAACACTTTCACCATCACTCATACATAATCACTGTCTTTGCAGAGGCTCTCAGATGAGACAGCTTAGATGTCCCTCCAAACTGCCAATGTCCTAAACCCCCTCCTTTAAAGTGCAAGCATTGTAATGTACTTCCCATTTCCAGGACTCAAGTTCGGCTAACTGATTTCCCTGAATCCATTCACAAAATATTACCCTGCTCACACTCCAACAGCTCATCAGGTCCCAAAAACCATTCATCTCCATTCACTCCTATCTAACATGCTCACACACACTTGCTGGAAGTCCAAGCCCCTCACCCACAAAACCCCCTTTACCCCCTCTCTTTGACTTTTTCAGGGCCAATCCCCCTACCTCGCCTTCCTTTCCGTACAGATTTATATGCTCTCCAAGTCATTCTACTTTGTTCCACTCTCTCTAAATGACCAAACCACCTCAACAGCCCCTCTTCAGCCCTCTGACTAATACTTTTAGTAACTCCACATCTCCTCCTAATTTCCACACTATGAATTCTCTGCATAATATTTACACTGCACATTGGCCTTAGTCACGACATCTCCACTGCCTCCTCGCTGCAGCATTTACAACCCATGCTTCACACCCATATAAGTGTGTTGATACCACTATACTTTCGTACATTCCCTTCTTTACCTCCACAGATAACGTTCTTTGTCTCCACAGATACCTCAATGCACCACTCACCTTTTTTTCTTCCTCAATTTTGTGGTTACCCTCATTCTTCATATACTCATCATGCACATATATATACACCAATCTAAATTTTCTCTTATCTTTCTAAATAGTTCTTGTTCTTTTTATTTCCTTTCATCTCCATGGAGAATTATTATTATAATCAAAAAAGAAGCGCTAAGCCACAAGGACTATACAGCGCTGCAGGGCAGGAAGGAAGCGAGGGCATCAGGTGGCAAAAGGGAGATGGATGAGTAATAGGTTACGGATAACAGCGGGGTAGTGGATGGTGAAAGGGTAAAGGGCAGCAAGAGACTGAACTAGAAAGGGCTGAGGGGAGTGCGAAAAGTATCATCAGAGTTTGTGTAGTAAATCAGTCGTTGTCAAGAAGTCAATGAGAGAGTCAGGATTAAAGGAGGGTCCACCAGCAAGAAGGGAAGGTAAAGAGAGAGTAGTAGAACGAAGACGACGACGGAGGTAAATTCTGTGTGCTCGTTGATAGAGAGGGCAGTCTAACAGAATGTGGCTAATCGATACTGGAACTTGACACTGCTCACAGAGAGGAACAGGGTGCCTCTCCATGAGATACCCATGAGTAAGACGAGTGTGGCCAATGCGAAGGCGGGAGAGAGTGGTCTCCCAACCTCGGCACTGATGACAAGAAGACGGCCAGTAACCTATGGTCGGTTTAATAGAACGAAGTTTGTTACCGAGCAGAGTTGACCAACGTTGTTGCCAACGGGTGCGAAGGTGGGTAGCTATTGCAGCAAATTAGTCCAGAAATGGAACACCTCTATAGGAAATTGGTAGGTCATGTACTGCTGACCGCGCACCAGTGTCTGCCTGTTCATTGCCCTGTACGTTGACATGACCAGGGACCCAACAAAAAACAATATCTTTATGTTTGGTAGAGATACGGCGTAGCCAAAGTTGGATACGGAGAACTAGGGGATGAGATGTATCAAATTTTCGTATAGCCTGTAGAGCACTAAGGGAGTCTGAGACTACTACAAATGATGACACAGGCATAGATGCGATACGAATAAGTGCTGGAAGAATGGCATACAGTTCAGCAGTAAAAATGCTAGCTGAAGATAGTAAATGCCCCCGCATGACGCTGTCCGGAAACACTGCTGCGAATCCAACGCCACCTGAAGACTTAGAGCCATCTGTGTACACAGCGGTGGCATGAGAATGGGAGTGGAAGTGATCAAGAAAAAGAGAGCGGGAAGCCACCGTAGGCAGTTGAGCTTTCGAGCAAGGGAGTGAGAAAGAACAGACCCGAACAGCTGAAACTTCCCAGGGGGGTAGGGAAAAGTGAGATGCTACATGAACATATAAAGGTGGTAAGTGAAGGGAAGACAAGAGTGAATGTAGGTGAAGAGAAAAGGGACGGAGCGAACAGGGGCGGCGAACGAATAAAGAATGTCTACTAATATCGGTGACCATTCTATAAATGAAAGGATTGTGTAGATCGTGAGAGCATACATAGTAGCGAAGGCAATGGGCATCACGGCGATCAGACAAGGATGGAACATTCGCTTCTGCATACAGGCTCTCAACAGGGGAAGAGCGAAAAGCACCAAGGCACAAACGTAATCCTTGGTGATGGATAGAGTTAAGGCTAGAGAGAGTAGCAGGAGAGGCCGCGGAATAAATCTGGTCACCATAATCGAGTTTCGATAAAACGAGGGCTGAATGTAGGCGAAGCAGAGTTCGACGATCAGCTCCCCAGGAAACATGAGCAAGGGTTTTAAGAAGGTTTAGCCGGCTGTGACAAGTTGCCTTCAGAGAGGTAATGTGAGGTTTCCAGGATAACCTACGGTTAAAGAGAAGGCCTAGAAACCTGACTGTATCACGTTCGGGGATACGGGAGCCATAGAGATACAAAGGATGATCGGAGATAACAGAGCGTCTAGTGAAAGTAATTTGGTGAGTTTTGGTACTTGAAAATTTAAACCCATGCGTGGTGGCCCAAGTGGAAACACGGTCGACCGCATGCTGGAGAGAAACTGCAATAAGATGACAGTCAGCGCCTGCACAAGCAATAGTGAAGTCATCAACATAGAGTGATGACCAAATATTGGGTGGAAGAACAGAGGCCAAATCATTTATAGCAAGGAGAAAAAGTGTTGTGCTTAGAACACATCCCTGAGGGACACCTTCAGCTCGGACGAAGTCCGGGGAAAGAACATTATTGACTCGAATACGGAAATGTCTGTCAGTTAAAAAGTTCTTAAGGAAGGATGGTAGATTGCCTCGGAGGCCTAAGGAATGGGCCTGGGCCAAAATATTATACCTCCAAGTTGTGTCATATGCCTTCTCAAGGTCAAAAAATATGGCAATAACTGAGTGATTATTCGCAAAGGCATTACGAACATACGTATCCAAGCGTAGTAAGGGGTCTATGGTAGAACGACCCTTAAGAAAGCCATATTGACTAGCGGAGAGACTGTTGTGTGTCTCTAAATACCACATTAAACGTCGATTTACGAGACGTTCCATCACTTTGCAAACTGCACTAGTAAGAGCAATGGGACGATAGTGGGAGGCATCATGTCCTGTAGTACCCGGTTTGTGGAAAGGGAGAACAATGGCAGATTTCCACAGCTGGGGAAGAACTCCTTGTGCCCAAATAAGATTGAAGAGGTGTAAGAGGACTACAAGGGCTGACCGATGTAAATGTTGTAACATACGAATATGAATGTCGTCAGGCCCAGCTGCCGATGATCGGCAAGCTGAGAGCGTTGCCTCTAGTTCTTTAAGTGTAAAAGGCACATTATACTGTTCTTCTTTGAGAGAAGAAAAGTCCAAGGGTACTAACTCTCTGGCAGACTTTGAGGAAAGAAACGAGGGGCATAGATGGAGCCCTCGGGAAATACGGACCAGATGTGTGCCAAGTTCAATGGCAACGTCGAGAGGGTTTGCTACATCAACACCAGCGACCCGTAGAACAGGAGCCGGGTCAGGAGAGTATTTACCACTCAATTTCCTCACGTTTTTCCAGACTGCACTCACAGAAGAAGCAGAGGTGATGGTGGAAACATAGTCTCACCAACAAGTGCGTTTAGCTTCACGGATGACACGGCGAGCAATTGCACGCTTCTGCTTAAAATCAAGAAGTCTCTCAGCGGTTCTATTGTACCTGTACCTGCCCCATGCAGCGCATTTCAAACGTACTGCACGAGCACAAGCAGGAGACCACCAAGGCACGCACTTCTGAGAATGCCTGCCTTAGGTTTGGGGTATAGAATGAGAAGCTGCGGTATAAACTGACGTCGAGAAGATGTGTAGGAGCTCATCAGTGGAGGATGAAGAAGGAACCTCACTAAAAGCAGTGAGGTGTGAGTAAAGATCCCAATTTGCCCGATCAAATTGCCAGCGAGGGCTACGGAAAGGTGGTGAATAGGAAGGAGAAGTAAGAATGATTGGAAAATGATCGCTGTCATGTAAGTCCGGTAGAACAGACCAGGTGAAGTCTAGTGCAGTGGAGGAAGAGCAGACTGATAAATCGATGCAAGAGAGAGTATGAGTACGAGGATCAAAATGGGTGGGAGTACCCGTATTTAAAACATGGAGGGGGTGAGAGGCGAGAAAAGCCTCCAACTGGATGCCACGTGAGTCACAATGAGACCCCCCCCCCCCCGGAGGAAATGGTGGGCATTAAAATCACCAAGTAACAGAAGTGGTGGTGGTAAGGATGAAACAAGAAAGGCAAAGTCTGGGATAGAAAATGCTCGAGAAGGAGAGAGATATAAAGAACATATTGTAAACCACTTATTCAAGTGGATACGGGCTGCAGTGTAATGCAGCGAGGTATGGACAAATAGTTGACAGTACGGAATATCATTGCGTAGAAGAAGGGCACTTTCATTAAAGGTCCCATCTGAGAAAGGATCCGAAGAATACAATAAATTATAGCCTGAGATAGGTTGGAAAACAGCCGAGTGTAATTTTGGTTCTTGTAAGCAAGCACCAACAGGGGAAAACCTGGAAAGCAACATCTGAAGCTCACCCCGATTACCCCTGAGGCCGAGGATATTCCACTGTAAATAGGCCATGATTAGCGATGAAGAAAATATCAAGAATCTGTAGGTAAAGGCACCTACGGACTAGAGGGGTTAGAAAAGTCAACGTGTGGTGGCATTGGAAGACGTTCAAGTAGCGCAGGAACGGAGCGTTGCGAAGAATGGGGTTGTGAAGATGGAGGAGAGGGAAGAGAAGGAACAGGAAGTGAATCAGTGTCCATTAAAGGTTTAGTCTCTGCAATATATTCTGAAATGGCTTCAAGTGTTTCTGAATTCAAAGATGTATGGGAGACCATATTGGAGATAGAAGGAGGAGGGTGAGTAAAGATTGGGACAGTAATGGACTGTACCAAAGTAGAGGGGGAGGGAAGAGTGTAAGGGACTGGAGATGAAGTGTGGGGGGGGGACAGAAGAGGCAGAAGCCTGGGAGGTGGCAGAAGAGGGAGAAACTTGGGAGGTGGAAGAAGGGAAGGAAAGGGCAAAGAAGATTTGAGCAATGTGGATTTTTTGGACTTCTGAGAAGTAGAGGGGCGATTGGTATTAGGTGTCGTACGAGGTCTTGTCGATACTGGGGCTTGTGAGGAAGGACACGAAGATGTGAGAACAGACTGAGTTGTAGTCGGGATGTCAGAGCCAAGGACAGCAAAAGGATTAGATGCCGGAGTGGCTATGGGAGGGGTAACAACAGAGGAGGCTGCAGAAGATGGGACCCCAGAAGTAGGGGGATGTTTGGAAACACGAGAATAAGAAACACGGGGTAGTCTCCCTTGGAGGCGGAGATGAGTAACTGCCATTGCATAAGGGAGACCTTCTGCCTCTTTGAGGCAACGGATTTCACGTTCATTTAAGTAGACCTGGCAACGGCGGGAGTACGAAGGGTGAGCTTCATTACAATTAAGGCAAGATGGAGGTTGACTGCAAGATGTATTAGAATGGTCGTCGGCACCACAGACTGGGCACTTGGCCATAGATCTGCAATATTTCGCTGGGTGGCCAAAACGCCAGCAATTTCTACATTGTTGCGGTGTAGGTATCACCTTTCGAACTTGTAACCGATGTCCCGCAACATATACAGAGGACGGAAGTTCTCGGCTGTCAAAAGTTAAACGAGCCACATTGCAAGGGTAACGTCTCCGCCCCCGGGCAAGAAGGACATAAGTGTCTACTTTGAGGATTGGGAGATCCTGGAGTTCCAGCTGTTCAAAAATGTCATTGCCACATGACTGGAAATTCTGTTGGACTATGGTATGGGGCAGAATGACAGTACCACTACAAGAATTGAGAGAAAGATGTTTTTCAGTAGTGATAGGAGTAGTATCGATATTCGAAAGGAGAGAAAGATCATGAGCTTGGGTAGCATTCTGGACAGTGACGATGCGCGTACCGCTCTTGAGAGCATGAAATGAAATATCTCTACCAACATGACGCAGGAATGCTTTGCCAATACTATGGTCAGAAAGGTAGGCAGAAGAAGAAGTCGGTCTTAAAGTAAAGAATTTAGTCCATTGTGTGGTCCGAAACCGAGTGTGGAGAGGGAGTGCTTGACGTGTCGGTCTTTTCCGAGTAGAATGGGAAGGTAATGAAGGAGCATCATCAGGAGATTGACGTTGGCGTTTAGGAGTAGGACCGGAGTTGGTCCGGCGTGAAATGGGCGGGCGATTCGAAAATTGCCATACCGTAGAGGGAGAAGCCGGAAGCATAGTCAAAGGAGAGCGGAGTTCAGACAAATCGAAGGAGTCAGTCGAAGCCCCGGTACCTGAAGCGGGTGAGGAAACAGCACCAGCAAGAGGTACAGGGGCATCAGGAGTGTCCGAAGAGTGGTCTAAACACAAGGCAGGGTCAGAATGGGGTGCGGTATTATCAAGAAGGGGCCCGGGGGTAATGGGTTCATGGATTGGGTTCTCCATGGTTAGGTTACTCCTTTGCTTTTTGTTTTTAAGAAAAAAAAAGAAAGAAAAGAAAAGAAAAATAAAAAAAAGAATAAAAAGAGGGGGGAGCGGGGAGGAATAGTTCCCAGGAGGAATGAAAGGGCCGGAAATCTCCCTCCGCGCCCAAGAGGACCTCAGCACCGCTAGTAGCGTAGATGCAGCATGGAACCCGTGCCATACCCTACCCTTCATGCCAGTAAACCAGCAATCCGGGATAGCAACCTCACATCTGCCGAGCTACCTCGGTGGGCAAAAGAGAGGGCGGCCGGATATCCGCCACAAAACATACCTCCTTCGGCCACCACCCCCGGAATCCGAAAGGTGGCTTCCAGAGATACACCCGTCGCCCGAAAGACACCCAAAGCTACTCCGGGATACCGGAGAGGGATCGGGACATCCCCAGGCGATCCAGATTCCACGGCAAACTACGCCACCGCCAAGAACCTCAACGGAATGGGATGGACCCAGGTGTCCTTTCCCCTACCTAGGAACTAGCGCGCCTGTGGGAGAAATCCCAAAGGCCAAAAAGAGGAAGGGCAAAAGGGAGGGGTGGGGAGGAGGAGGAGGAATGGAAAAAGGGGAGGATGGGATAGGGGAGGGGAGAATGGGGGGTAATTAGGTTCGGTCTGAGGAAGAGGACCGACAGGGCTAATTCCTCAGACCAAGAGCCTCTTCACCATGCCAAGGAGCCCCCCTTGAAGAGGTCTCCATGGAGAAGTGGAAAAGAATCTTTCCTCCGTAAGCCATGTGTGTCGTAAGAGGCAACTAAAATGCCAGGAGCAATGGGCTAGTAACCTCTTCTCCTGTATAAATTACTTATAATAATAAGAATAATTGGGCCATAGTGTCTGGAAATAGGAGGCAGTCAGGTTTGATCCAAGGGACAGAAGGGTACATCCAACTTTTTGGACCAGGAGCCCGTCATTGATAGCAAAGTACCTTCCTTAAATGCCAACAGGTTTAAAGTTTTGTCTGTGAAATGATGTACGTCTCTGAATGTAAAAGAAAATGTATCACTTTGAATTTCTTCATTATAATTGATGTGCATCTCTGAACGTAAAAGATTTTAACTGAAGGCCATTCATCTCTGAATGTAAAAAGAAGTGCATTACTTTGAATTTATTCAATATCTTCTATGCCTCTTATTCCTTTGTGCTTGCCCATCTTCCTCCTGCTAAAGTGGGAAATAGGGAAATGATTCATGGTTAGTTTTTTCTCCCCCATTCCCTCACTTTAGGGTTATCTTTAAATGTTTCATTGGTTTTATTCTACCAATAATTTTATTCTAAATATTAAGTGTTATTTCACATTGGCTTGAGAATTTAACTAGTCGTGATATATTTTTAATAGGTGATAAATCTACTGGATTATTCCTGTTATATTCATGAGAAGTGCTAAATCAGCACTTTAAAATGTAGTCAGGGGTATGCCATAATGTCAAGAGGATACAATATTTTAGTCATCTTGATGAGAGTTATGTGACTATTTAATAGCCACATTATTATTATCACATTCATGGGAGCATTAAACCCATACAAACCTTGAAGAGTTATATTAGTCATATACATTGTATCTTTGCAAATGTCAAAACAGATCTTCCTACATTTATATTATTATTGTTTTCATGTGGAACCATTAAACTGACAAAGATTATACAGCATCTGGGAAATAGGATGTAATCAGGCTTGATCCAAGGACCCTTTAACCAACATCAAGGCACCACCTGTAAAGGGCTTATTGTAGTGGATCTATTGCTCATATTCCAGAATATTTAGTACATAATTGTAAAATAAATACGTATTTCTGTATTTATCACGTGGAAATTTACAGGCAGATTTTGAGGTGGAACGTCGCATTTTTTGGCTGTGGGTGAAGATACCTTGTCTCGATGGTTTGGGATCCTGCCATTATAATGATGTGTGTGAGGTAATACCATTTCCTCCATCTGAACCATGCCCTGATCCATTCCCAAGATTCAAACTTCCATGTCGTTGTCCTGCTTTAAAGGTTAGTGCCTTTCATCAGAATATTGTTGATTATTTTGAGTAAAATGCTCACAAAGCCTCTACAACCCCTCATTTGCAGTCTGATTTGTGCTTTTCACAACTACCACACCCTCTTCTATGCTCTAAATTCTCAGCATAATATTCACATTACACATTGCTCTCATATGTGACATCACTGCCTCTAGCTACTTTGCTGCAGTGTTTAAAACCCATGCCTCACACCCTTATAAGTGTTATTACTACTGTGGTACATTCCTCTTTTTACCTCCACATATTTTTCTTTCCACAGACATCTCATTACACCTTTTTACTCCATCATGTTCTATTGGTCCCCTCTTCTCTCATTGACTCGTCTGTGGACATGTCCATTCTGAAATATCTAAATATGTTCACTTCCTGCAATCCAGTATCCATGCTTTCACCAGCTATTTTTTTTTTTTTTTGGCTACACTCGTAATTCTTGCTGTTTCCCATCTTCATTTTTAATTTTTCTTTTAATTTCAAATTCCTCTACCACTTTTTGTAACTTCTCTTCAGAATCTCTCTAAATAACTGTCATCAACAAAGTAAATGAATTCCACAGTCTTCCCAACACCCCTAGCATTTGCTTCTTTTACAGTATCATTATAATTGAGTAGAAGTGCTAAACCTGTAAGGATCATAGTGTATATTTTGAATGAGAGGAAATCAGGTTTGATCCAAGGAAGTGGAGGATAGCTCCATAGCCTTGAACCAAGAGCCCTCACCATCATTAAATATGTTAAACAACCTTGGTGGCATCACACATCCCTAAGGCCTACTTTTACTGGAAAATAATCCCCTTCTCTCCTACATACCTCTCACACTTATTGTTTTTAGTAACTTATTACCTATTCCATGAAATTGCAACATTGCTTCCCTATCTACTATATCAAATGCCTTTTCTAAATCCATAATTGTTACAATTATTATTATAATCAAAACTAAATGCTAAACTACCTGGGTCATACACCGCTAATTGTTACAGACCAGTTCCTAATCTATTGCTCACTTATATACCTCGGTGTAAGCACTTGGTTTATTCATATCCTGCTCTTAGTAAATCCTTCATGTTCCTCTGGAATCCTACTTTCAGGCTTAACCCCGAACTCTTACATTAATAATACTACTATACTCTTGACCCAGTACACTTACAGGTTTATTATTCTCTCATCTCCTTTTTCTTCATACAAAGGAATATTGCATGCTCTCTGCCTGTCTCTCTCAAAAGTATAAATGTTTATGATATTTTTGGTAGAATCTTATGTTGCTGAATTAGGGGTCATACAGTGCATGGGAATGGGAGACAATCAGATTTGCTCCAAGGAAGGGAAGAACAGGTCACTTTCATAATTCACACAAAAAGATTGCATTGTTCATTCTGATGAGTTTTGCTTTTCATTCATATGGTTTAATGCTTTTTTGTGAATATTATTATAATAATAATACTGTTAATACAGATAATGTCTTATTTCCTTTCAGGGCCATTACATTGTGAAGAATAGTACATTCAGTGTTCCAGGTATTGTGAGTTATTTACCTTCTTGGCTGATCTCTGGTGACTACTATGTTCATGGAGTAGCATACAAAAATAGCACCAGGCTTGGCTGCTATTCTGTTTATGCCTCAGTTTCCTATTAGAGTTCACATATAAGCTTTCAAGTTTTCATATGGTTAAACCTCTTCATAACATTTTAATTTAGGTTTTTCATATCTTAATATGTAATCTAAAAATGAAAAAATATGATTTGCATTTAAATATTATAACTGTACTCATCATTAGGAAGATAGAAAGATAATTAAGATTATCATAAGAAAATTACTGATTGTGTTGATAACTCATTCCAGTTGCATGGCACACACAAATGACATGACATGTGTATAGGAATTACCTATACACATAAGGGTATAAAAGTGCAGCATATTATCCGAGCATGTATGTGCTAGAGTATCTTAACAAAAAGACCCTTTAAGGCAGTTGCTTAATTTTTAATGCTGTGTATTATTATTTTTTTTTTTTATTATCACACTTGCCGATTCCCACCAAGGCAGGGTGGCCCAAAAAAGAAAAACTTTCACCATCATTCACTCCATCACTGTCTTGCCAGAAGGGTGCTTTACACTACAGTTTTTAAACTGCAACATTAACACCCCTCCTTCAGAGTGCAAGCATTGTACTTCCCATCTCCAGGACTCAAGTCCGGCCTGCTGGCTTCCCTGAACCCCTTCATAAATGTTACTTTGCTCACACTCCAACAGCATGTCAAGTATTAAAAACCATTTGTCTCCATTCACTCCTATCAAACACACTCATGCATGCCTGCTGGAAGTCCAAGCCCCTCGCACACAAAACTTCCTTTACCCCCTCCCTCCAACCTTTCCTAGGCCGACCCCTACCCCGCCTTCCTTCCACTACAGACTGATACACTCTTGAAGTCACTCTGTTTCGCTCCATTCTCTCTACATGTCCGAACCACCTCAACAACTCTTCCTCAGCCCTCTGGACAACAGTTTTGGTAATCCTGCACCTCCTCCTAACTTCCAAACTACGAATTCTCTGCATTATATTCACACCACACATTGCCCTCAGACATGACATCTCCACTGCCTCCAGCCTTCTCCTCGCTACAACATTCATCACCCATGCTTCACACCCATATAAGAGCTTTGGTAAAACTATACTCTCATACATTCCCCTCTTTGCCTCCAAGGACAAAGTTCTTTGTCTCCACAGACTCCTAAGTGCACCACTCACCCTTTTCCCCTCATCAATTCTATGATTCACCTCATCTTTCATAGACCCATCCGCTGACACGTCCACTCCCAAATATCTAAATACGTTCACCTCCTCCATACTCTCTCCCTCCAATCTGATATCCAATCTTTCATCACCTAATCTTTTTGTTATCCTCATAACCTTACTCTTTCCTGTATTCACTTTTAATTTTCTACTTTTGCACACCCTACCAAATTCATCCACCAATCTCTGCAACTTCTCTTCAGAATCTCCCAAGAGCACAGTGTCATCAGCAAAGAGCAACTGTCACAACTCCCACTTTATGTGTGATTCTTTATCTTTTAACTCCACGTCTCTTGCCAAGACCCTCGCATTTATTAAATATGTATTATTATACATATTTAAAAACGTACACCAAACCTGTACTGCATGGTTAGTGCTTTGTAGTAGGTGGCAGACTGCAGCCAATGTTGTGACATGCTGTATGGTGCATCTTTACGAACTATGCCCCCCATGAAGTTTGCCACACAAATGGCTACTCTTAATTACCTGCTACACAACATTGGAAAGATGGGTAAGCCTGAAGCACATGTTCAGATAATGCATTTCACTTTTATAGCCTATAATGTTTATTTAAAAAGTATGTTTAGCCATAGCTTTTTCTTCACATATACGTAATTTCTGATCTCGCCTTGTACGCATATGCAATTCTAATTTTTTACTGTATTTTTCCAAATAATTCTTATCCTTATCTATCATTGTCTCCCTAAATGCTAAGCCACCTTATATATGTTAAGACTGACATCTCATCATATGACGATTGCCTACACTTTGCAAGAAAAACTATTTGTGACTTGGTATAATACTGACATTTAAATTTTTTTTTTTTTATCACACTGGCCGATTCCCACCAAGGCAGGGTGGCCTGAAAAAGAAAAACTTTCACCATCATTCACTCCATCCCTGTCTTGCCAGAAGGGTGCTTTACACTACAGTTTTTAAACTGCAACATTAACACCCCTCCTTCAGAGTGCAGGCACTGTACTTCCCATCTCCAGGACTCAAGTCCAGCCTGCCGGTTTCCCTGAACCCCTTCATAAATGTTACTTTGCTCACACTCCAACAGCACGTCAAGTATTAAAAATCATTTGTCTCCATTCACTCCTATCAAACACACTCACGCATGCCTGCTGGAAGTCCAAGCCCCTCACACACAAAACCTCCTTTACCTCCTCCCTCCAACCTTTCCTAGGCTGACCCCTACCCCGCCTTCCTTCCACTACAGACTGATACACTCTTGAAGTCACTGTTTCGCTCCATTCTCTCTACATGTCCGAACCATCTCAACAACCCTTCCTCAGCCCTCTGGACAACAGTTTTGGTAATCCCACACCTCCTCCTAACTTCCAAACTACGAATTCTCTGCATTATATTCACACCACACATTGCCCTCAGACATGACATTTAAAAAAAAAAAACTATAATTCCAATTTATTTTTTATCTCGATATCCATGCTCACCACATTTTATAAACAAAGACTAGGTCACAACTCAGGAGTATCTCTAGATATCATCTGTTCAGGAACCTCAAGTGTTGCAGATGCCAATACCAGTGTAAAAAAAAATGCCTCCATGTCTGTTAATAGAAGGCAGGGAATGGCAAAGCCATGTCAGGGAGGAGTAACTGTTCGACTGCAGTTACAGGAGTTAGGTAAAATTTCTTATTGTGGTCAGAAAAGAAACTTGCTGTAATTTTCGAAAGTGTAGTGCTCTATGTACATTGTTGTGCTTTGCATCAATACTTCACTGGAAATTTTCTGTACTGTGTACATTTATGGAATCTGTTACACATTATATGTTTGTGACAGTAATTCATGCCTTCTCATGTAAATAATGAGCATGGGTATGCATAAGTATGATTACTATAAATAATACTTCAGAAACAATTAGTCTAATGAAGATCCTGTGAATATTAATTCATAAATTGTTACTTTTAGGTATAAGGTAGCTTTAGCAAGATGTTAGTCGTTATAATGGCCTGAGAACATGCCAGTCTTCCAGTAACCTTATGATAACTCCTGCATCAGAAAGATTTTAATAAAGATTAAGAGGTCACAATACCATGGTTCGAACAAGACAAATAACTTGCATGTAGGAGACAAACTATGATGATGTTTTATTCTGTCTTGGACCACTGATAAGTCACATGGGCTTGTAAATGGTCCATGTTGGACTGAAACATTATTGTAGTTTCAGTTTCCTATGTGCAAGTTATTTGTGTAAAGATTTTGATGTACAATAGTGAAAGTGTCAAGTGAAACTGGTTAAAATTATTTCTTTATACAGTGTATATGCACTGCATGACCCCTGTGGGTTTAGCGCTTAGTTATGAATATAGTAATATACCGTGTATATATAAAATAATGAGAAGTCTGTAAAATATTTCAAATTCTGAGATACAATTGTACAAAATGAAACAGCCATTTGTGCCTTACAAATTAACCTCATTATTTTATGTGATAAATGGGTTTGAAAGCTGACAAGTTGAAGAAGGTGACAATGTAGCATATGGGAATCTTTATTGAGGAAACATTTTGCCACACAGTGGCTTCATCAGTTTGGCCACTGTGTGGCAAAACATTTCCTCAATAATGATTCCCATATGCTGTGTAAGTGTATTTTATGAACTTGCTGTGTAAATTGTTTACAATGTGCCAATATATCAGTCAATAAGCAAAAATTTTTTAACCTTCATGGAGAGCACTAAAACTGAAAGGTCAAACTGAGCATAAAGAAAATCTATTTTATTAACCCTTTTAGGTTTAGTGCTTGACTTCATTATGACAATAACGATTATTAATGTTGTATAGTATTAAATACAGTAATGTGATTTCAGAGACCTGAATATGGGTAAAATCTCTCATTACTGGTTTCTTTCAATGACATTCCAAAAACTTATCCATGGTATATTTTAAATACCATATTTGTTTAAATCACAGTAGTGTGTCCTAGTATCCTTAAATAATTGTAGGTTGTTTTATTACTGAAAAGTATTACCTCAGGTAGATGCTATACTTTATATTTAAAAGTGATTAAAATTCCTAGACATGAACTACTGCTATACGTTACCAAATAAAATTTTAACACGTTTTTCATAGTTTCCTTCACATTGTTATTACGGTATTATTATTGTAGTTCACAAGGTCATCTAAACTGACATCATCACAATTTTGGCAAAACAGAAGCTGAATGATTTGTGCAACTAACAAGCCTTACCAGTGACTGGCAGTTTCAATGGTGAATTTATCTTTGGAGATTTACTGAGAGGATTAATACCAAAGGGGCAAAGTGTTGCATTGAGACATTGACTGCACTTTGGACCCACTGGTAAACATATTTGTTGCCCAAACCCGACCATAAGCAGATTGGTATCACTCCATATTTCTTCTGGCATCCAGGATTCCAAAGCAATTCGAGTTTCTTCTGGTGTTTTTGTATCGCGTCCAGTCCATCCCAGTCGATTGCTGATGCGATGCACGTGTGTGTCAACACCTGAATTATAGCAAAATCATAATAAAGTACTATACACAAATAACTGATAGAAGAAGAGAGGAGCTTACAAATTCACAGAGCAACTTTGTAAATGGTCCAAGTCAGACCAAAATGTCATCATAAGCTCCTCTCTCGTGTGGGCCTATTTCTCCATAAAGTATTACAAAGTATAAGGAAATGTAGAAGTTCCATAAAAAAGAAAGTGATGGAAAAATTAAATTCTAAAATTAAAAATAGTCAATATGCAAAATACTATAAGCAATGCTAATCTGCAAGCTGCTGTTGCCTTGGGTCTTACCAATGCCTGTTAGTTTTCCCCAGCCAATATCCATACAGAGGTGAGCCATTTTTGGTCCAACTCCTGGAAGCTTACACATGTCTTTAAGTGTAGGAGGAATATCCCCACCATAATACTTCCTCAGTATTTCACACGTTTTCTTTATATACACAACTTTCTTCTAGAAGACATACAAATGAATGTATAAGATTAAAGAATTATTTTGTTACTGAATTATTTCTTTTACTACATTCTTAGTATACATTTTATTGGAATGTATATAAAATAAAATATTATTTGTACATTACTTCCTTTGCTACTTTAACAAGTGGTATAATACATATCAAGCATGCAGGCATTCATGAGCATGTTCAATAGAAGTGAATGGAGATGAATGGTATTTGGGACCTGACGATCTGTTGAAGTGTGAGCAGGGTAATATTTAGTGAAGGGATTCAGGGAAACCGGTTATTTTTATATAGCCAGACTTGAGTCCTGGAAATGGGAAGTACAATGCCTGCACTTTAAAGGAGGGGTTTCGGGATATTAGCAGTTTGGAGGGATATGTTGTGTATCTTTATACGTATATGCTTCTAAACCGTTGTGTTCTGAGCACCTCTGCAAAAACAGTGATTATGCGTGAGTGAGGTGAAAGTGTTGAATGATGATGAAAGTATTTTCTTTTTGGGTCACCCTGCCTGCCCCTAATTGAATTACAGTACCCAGTAAATAAAAAGAGGGTGATGTGTCTGACAAATGACAAGTCAGAATCCAGGAAGACATCAAGATTCCTCACTGATTCCACACACTGCAAACTCAATGTACCATAATGAAAGGCATTAAAATCTCTGATCTGTACTTCACAGAGGTTTTCCCTGACAATCAAAACCTGTCTTATGTTCATTCAGTTTCAATTTACTATTTATCAAAATCCAAACATCCAGCGGAAGAGAACATACGATGTCAGAAATTTTTTTTATTATTATTAATACATCGGCCGATTCCCACCAAGGCAGGGTGGCCCAAAAAAGAAAAACTTTCATCATCATTCACTCCATCACTGCCTTGCCAGAGCGGTGCTTTCCACTACAATTTATAAAACCGCAACATTAACACCCTTCCTTCAGAGTGTAGACACTGTACTTCCCATCTCCAGGATTCAAGTCTGGCCTGCCGGTTTCCCTGAATCCCTCCATAAATGTTACTTTGCTCACACTCCTACAGCACGTCAAGTATTAAAAACCATTTGTCTACATTCACTCCTATATGCCCGAATCACGTCAACAACCCTTCCTCAGCCCTCTGGACAACAGTTTTGGCAATCCTGCAGAAATGACAGTGCAATATTTCCAAGGCCATACCAAAAAAATAGCTTAACAGAAATGATCAATGGTATCAAGTGCAGAAAAGAGGTCCAACAAAATTAGCAGCAGTCCATTTCTTAAGCAAGTGTTTAGTACCAAATCATAATGAACTTTACACAAACCCATCCCAGTTGAATGAAATGGTCTATATGCAGACTAAATACACAGTAAAACATTACTCCATTCCTGAAAATGAAACAACTGATTAAAAATAGCATCTTCAATCAGTTCAGAAAGAAGCACCAGATTAAACACAAATTAATATTCTTGCATGTTTTCTGAATCAAGGAAGGCTTCTTGAGGAGTGGATGAATCAAAGCCCCCACTTCGCTAACTGTTGTAAACATCCACTCTGAAAACAATGATGATCAACATAGTTATAAAAAGAACAGTAACTTCAATGCCAGGGATGAAAAGCTGGTTACTCTTTTCCCTATAATTAATAAAAAATACTAATTGAAATCATTTATTTTCTTAGCATCACTTTCCAGTCTTCATTGATGGGAAACTGCTGAGAAGGTAACAAGAAAAAAAACATACTGCATACATTATATACAGTATTTTATGTATAATACTTTTAGCTAACCTTCCAGAACCCAACAGGATGTATAAGCTGACCAAGAGTGTCAGGATCTGTTGCCAGGATGTTATCAACAGTAAGTCCATGTGCTCGTAGCTTGGCCATGGCTGCATGGGTCACCTGGTCTTTTGTTTGGCTACTCAACATTAGAGAAACAAGTACCTGGAACCTGTATATCTGAAAAAAGTATGGAAAAATGCATTCAACTTAATCCACTAGTAAACCTGTCATATGAAGTTATTGTATGAGTGCATTTTTTAATCCATCAGTAAAGTGACTAGTTTACTGTGAATCCCATAGTCATCTTGTTGACAGCAGCATAAGGGTTAACAGGAGAACATTTGGACATATGGATTCATATCTACAAATTGATATATTTGTTGCCAGCAAATTTTGGATTTCTGATTATTGTCCAGCATCTTATTTTCATTAATAAGATACCTTGACAGATCACATAGGTTATTATGCTATCTATCCCTACAATCCTCAGTAAGTAAACCATTAAGCATATAGTGTTCTAAAAAAAAGTGATTATTGCATTTAGTTAGATCTACATCTGTGTATCTACCAAAATGCTAAATGTATTTATAATCAAGCCTAAACCTGGTTACTACAACATCAGTCATACTTATCTACTCAGCCTTCTAACTGTATTCCTATGACATTGAATTTCATTATTTACTTCTCTCCTAATATTATTCCTAATGCTAGACACAAGACATGCCTAAGTTGTTTTTTTTTTTTTTTTTCAACAAACCGGCCATATCCCACCAAGGCAGGGTGGCCCAAAAAGAAAACGAAAGTTTTTCTTTTTAAATTTAGTAATTTGTACAGGAGAAGGGGCTACTAGCCCCTTGCTCCCGGCATTTTAATCGCCTCTTACAACACGCATGGCTGACGGAGGAAGAATTCTGTTCCACTTCCCCATGGAGATAAGAGGAAATAAACAAGAACAAGAACTAGAAAGAAAATAGAAGAAAACCCAGAGGGGTGTGTACATATATATATATGCCTGTATACATGTATGTGTAGTGTGACCTAAGTGTAAGAATAAGTAGCAAGACATACCTGAAATCTTGCATATTTATGAGACAGACAAAAGACAGCAGCAATCCTACCATCATGTAAAACAATTACAGGCTTTTGTTTTACACTCACTTGGCAGGACGGTAGTACCTCCCTGGGTGGTTGCTGTCTACCAACCTACTACCATAACATGCCTAAGTAATCTAGTTTTTTCAGGGTACTTTCTTTGGCTAACTTGGAAAATGTAAATCTCAACAACCATAGTCCTCTAGGATGCAGTAACAAAAATTTATTACTACACTACTGGGCATTACTTCAGGTTGGGCATCCACATCCGTGCACTTTTGAGCTCCCATGGAGTCAACAGGAGCATCTCGTGCAGCTCTCATCTGCCGAATGTTCTTCAGAACCTCCTGCCAGTGTGGTGGCTCCCATCTTGACTGTAATGCCTTTTCTTCATCTTCCTTAAATTAAAATTAAAATGCTTGAAAGCTGAAACTACATTAAAAAATATGACATGATACAATGTCAATCCCAAAGCATTTTTCATTGACAATCTGGGCATTTTTCTTATTAGCAGATTATTATTATAATCAAGTCTTATTAGTAGAACATAATAAGAACAAGAAAAAGTGAAAAAGTTGTTAATACAAATTTAATGGGGTTCTACGTCTAATACAATACTTTAGTTGTGAAATAAATAACAGACAAAATTTGAAAGAGCAGTATTTATCACTAGCTTGAAATTATCCAATATGTTTTATTACCATTTTGAGTTTTTTCGTGCCTGCACAATGGTTGTATTCATCATTAGAGTTTCTATTTATTGCTTGAGGATGAGTGTCAGAATGAATTCCATTTTGGTTTGAAGAGAGTCGATCTATTTTGGGCTCCTCTTCATACTTGATTTGGACACATCTTCTAGCCAATTTTTTTGCTGGAGCTATATACGAGGATGATTGGAGATGCTGAAAATTAAAATATTATGGTGGATAAATGGTAGGTAAGAATAAAAAAGACGATTTCTGCCGTTGGCGATTCATTATGTACTACAGTACAAAACATTATTTTTATATACAGTATATTCATGAGAATGGTAGACAGCAACCACCCAGGGAAGTACTACCGTCCTGCCAGATGACTGTGAAACAAAAACCTGTAACTGTTTTGCATGATGGTAGGATTGCTGGTTTCTTTTTCTGTCTCATAAACACGCTAGATAACAGGGATATCTTGCTACTCCTACTTACACTTTGGTCACACTTCACAGACACACACATGCATATATATATATATACATACATCTAGGTTTTTCTCCTTTTTCTAAATAGCTCTTGTTCTTTTTTATTTCTTCTATTGTCCATGGGGAAGTGGAAAAGAATCTTTCCTCCGTAAGCCATGCGTGTCGTATGAGGCGACTAAAATGCCGGGAGCAATGGGCTAGTAACCCCTTCTCCTGTATACTTTTACTAAAAAAGAGAAGAAGAAAAACTTTATAAAACTGGGATGCTTAAATGTGCGTGGATGTAGTGCGGATGACAAGAAACAAATGATTGCTGATGTTATGAATGAAAAGAAGTTGGATGTCCTGGCTCTAAGCGAAACAAAGCTGAAGGGGGTAGGAGAGTTTCAGTGGGGGGAAATAAATGGGATTAAATCTGGAGTATCTGAGAGAGTTAGAGCAAAGGAAGGGGTAGCAGTAATGTTAAATGATCAGTTATGGAAGGAGAAAAGAGAATATGAATGTGTAAATTCAAGAATTATGTGGATTAAAGTAAAGGTTGGATGCGAGAAGTGGGTCATAATAAGTGTGTATGCACCTGGAGAAGAGAGGAATGCAGAGGAGAGAGAGAGATTTTGGGAGATGTTAAGTGAATGTATAGGAGCCTTTGAACCAAGTGAGAGAGTAATTGTGGTAGGGGACCTGAATGCTAAAGTAGGAGAAACTTTTAGAGAGGGTGTGGTAGGTAAGTTTGGGGTGCCAGGTGTAAATGATAATGGGAGCCCTTTGATTGAACTTTGTATAGAAAGGGGTTTAGTTATAGGTAATACATATTTTAAGAAAAAGAGGATAAATAAGTATACACGATATGATGTAGGGCGAAATGACAGTAGTTTGTTGGATTATGTATTGGTAGATAAAAGACTGTTGAGTAGACTTCAGGATGTACATGTTTATAGAGGGGCCACAGATATATCAGATCACTTTCTAGTTGTAGCTACACTGAGAGTAAAAGGTAGATGGGATACAAGGAGAATAGAAGCATCAGGGAAGAGAGAGGTGAAGGTTTATAAACTAAAAGAGGAGGCAGTTAGGGTAAGATATAAACAGCTATTGGAGGATAGATGGGCTAATGAGAGCATAGGCAATGGGGTCGAAGAGGTATGGGGTAGGTTTAAAAATGTAGTGTTAGAGTGTTCAGCAGAAGTTTGTGGTTACAGGAAAGTGGGTGCAGGAGGGAAGAGGAGCGATTGGTGGAATGATGATGTAAAGAGAGTAGTAAGGGAGAAAAAGTTAGCATATGAGAAGTTTTTACAAAGTAGAAGTGATGCAAGGAGGGAAGAGTATATGGAGAAAAAGAGAGAGGTTAAGAGAGTGGTGAAGCAATGTAAAAAGAGAGCAAATGAGAGAGTGGGTGAGATGTTATCAACAAATTTTGTTGAAAATAAGAAAAAGTTTTGGAGTGAGATTAACAAGTTAAGAAAGCCTAGAGAACAAATGGATTTGTCAGTTAAAAATAGGAGAGGAGAGTTATTAAATGGAGAGTTAGAGGTATTGGGAAGATGGAGGGAATATTTTGAGGAATTGTTAAATGTTGATGAAGATAGGGAAGCTGTGATTTCGTGTATAGGGCAAGGAGGAATAACATCTTGTAGGAGTGAGGAAGAGCCAGTTGTGAGTGTGGGGGAAGTTCGTGAGGCAGTAGGTAAAATGAAAGGGGGTAAGGCAGCCGGGATTGATGGGATAAAGATAGAAATGTTAAAAGCAGGTGGGGATATAGTTTTGGAGTGGTTGGTGCAATTATTTAATAAATGTATGGAAGAGGGTAAGGTACCTAGTGATTGGCAGAGAGCATGCATAGTTCCTTTGTATAAAGGCAAAGGGGATAAAAGAGAGTGCAAAAATTATAGGGGGATAAGTCTGTTGAGTGTACCTGGTAAAGTGTATGGTAGAGTTATAATTGAAAGAATTAAGAGTAAGATGGAGAATAGGATAGCAGATGAACAAGGAGGCTTTAGGAAAGGTAGGGGGTGTGTGGACCAGGTGTTTACAGTGAAACATATAAGTGAACAGTATTTAGATAAGGCTAAAGAGGTCTTTGTGGCATTTATGGATTTGGAAAAGGCGTATGACAGGGTGGATAGGGGGGCAATGTGGCAGATGTTGCAAGTGTATGGTGTAGGAGGTAGGTTACTGAAAGCAGTGAAGAGTTTTTACGAGGATAGTGAGGCTCAAGTTAGAGTATGTAGGAAAGAGGGAAACTATTTCCCAGTAAAAGTAGGCCTTAGACAAGGATGTGTGATGTCACCGTGGTTGTTTAATATATTTATAGATGGGGTTGTAAGAGAAGTAAATGCGAGGGTCTTGGCAAGAGGCGTGGAGTTAAAAGATAAAGAATCACACACAAAGTGGGAGTTGTCACAGCTGCTCTTTGCTGATGACACTGTGCTTTTGGGAGATTCTGAAGAGAAGCTGCAGAGATTGGTGGATGAATTTGGTAGGGTGTGCAAAAGAAGAAAATTAAAGGTGAATACAGGAAAGAGTAAGGTTATGAGGATAACAAAAAGATTAGGTGATGAAAGATTGAATATCAGATTGGAGGGAGAGAGTATGGAGGAGGTGAACGTATTCAGATATTTGGGAGTGGACGTGTCAGCGGATGGGTCTATGAAAGATGAGGTGAATCATAGAATTGATGAGGGAAAAAGAGTGGTGCACTTAGGAGTCTGTGGAGACAAAGAACTTTGTCTTTGGAGGCAAAGAGGGGAATGTATGAGAGTATAGTTTTACCAACGCTCTTATATGGGTGTGAAGCGTGGGTGATGAATGTTGCAGTGAGGAGAAGGTTGGAGGCAGTGGAGATGTCATGTCTGAGGGCAATGTGTGGTGTGAATATAATGCAGAGAATTCGTAGTTTGGAAGTTAGGAGGAGGTGCGGGATTACCAAAACTGTTGTCCAGAGGGCTGAGGAAGGGTTGTTGAGGTGGTTCGGACATGTAGAGAGAATGGAGCGAAACAGAATGACTTCAAGAGTGTATCAGTCTGTAGTGGAAGGAAGGCGGGGTAGGGGTCGGCCTAGGAAGGGTTGGAGGGAGGGGGTAAAGGAGGTTTTGTGTGCGAGGGGCTTGGACTTCCAGCAGGCATGCGTGAGCGTGTTTGATAGGAGTGAATGGAGACAAATGGTTTTTAATACTTGACGTGCTGTTGGAGTGTGAGCAAAGTAACATTTATGAAGGGATTCAGGGAAACCGGCATGCCGGACTTAAGTCCTGGAGATGGGAAGTACAGTGCCTGCACTCTGAAGGAGGGGTGTTAATGTTGCAGTTTAAAACTGTAGTGTAAAGCACCCTTCTGGCAAGACAGTGATGGAGTGAATGATGGTGAAAGTTTTTCTTTTTCGGGCCACCCTGCCTTGGTGGGAATCGGCCAGTGTGATAATAAAATATATAATATTCATGAGAAGCACCAAACCCTTAAGGGGTCACAGAATGCCTGAAAAATGGGAGCTCATCAGGTTTCATTCGAAGGGGAAGGTAGCCCTACTTCCCTGGATCAAGATCTCTTCACCAGCATTACGGCACCCCCTTGAAGGTTACAGTAGTGCAACATCAATTAAAATTAGTGCCATAAGGAGCAATTTTTACAAGAAACAAGATGGCTAGCATAAATGAAGCAACAAGTGCAAGGGAAAATGTTGCAATGGAGTGCCTCAAGGCTCTGTACATAGAGGTAAAATAACCGGTTTGAAAGTTAACTTAGGAAATCAATGACAGATACTTTCTACCAAAGTGAGATAATACTGATTTTTACAGCAGTACTGATATACAGCATGATGATAATAATAAAGAGGGTAAATTATTATATTTACAGGGAAGATCTAAACCTGAAGGGGTTATACAGAGGTTGCAGAATGGGAGGCAATATGAGTTCATCTGATTTTTATTAATTTTAATCAGGGAACAGCACAAAATCCATAGAGTTCATGTAGTGCTGGAGAATGGGAGACATTCAGGTTTGATTCAAGGGATTGAAGGATAGGTCGAGTTCTTTGGATCATGAGCCTCTTACCAGCACCAAGGCGAGGTACCTTCCCTTGAAGAGTATGATCGGGCAAAGCTAGTGTACCATTATAAGAATATACCAGGTCACCTGGTGAGCTCCAAGATCCCCTGTAATCTCACTGGAGGTCTTACAGTGCCTGGGATGTGGGAAGCAATCATGTTTGATACAAGGAAGGATGGCTCCAATTAACTGCATCCAATTAACCGTCAAACCTCAGTTGACAGTACAATCATCTCACATGCTGAATGTCTGTAGTCTGATGCCCGGCACAGGTGAAACGTTGGCATGTTTCCTTACACCTGCTGTCTCTGTTCACCTAGCAGTAAGTAGGTGCCTGAATGTTAGTTGCCTTACACCTAGCAGTAAGCAGGTACCCGAGTGTTAGTCGCCTTACACCTGCTCTCCTTGTTCACCTAGCAGTAAGTAGGTACTTGGGTATTAGTGGACTAGTGTGGGTTGCATCCTGGGGGATAAGATTAAAGGACCCCAATGGAAACAGAGTCCTCGATGACACACTGACTTTATTGGGTTATCCTGGGTGACTACCATTCCCGATTAAAAAAAGGCAAACAAAATCTTATTTTATACTAAGATAAGATAAGATAAGATTTCGTTCGGATTTTTAACCCCGGGGGGTTAGCCACCCAGGATAACCCAAGAAAGTCAGTGCGTCATCGAGACCTGTCTAACTTATTTCTATTGGGGTCCTTAATCTTGTCCCCCAGGATGCGACCCACACCAGTCGACTAACACCCAGGTACCTATTTGCTGCTAGGTGAACAGGACAACAGGTGTAAGGAAACGTGTCGAAATGTTTCCACCCGCCGGGAATCGAACCCGGGCCCTCCGTGTGTGAAGCGGGAGCTTTATACTCATAGTAAAGGACACTCATCACTGACCTTAGACAATTTGTTTGGAGTTAACATTGTATTGCCAACGCATAAACTAATATCTTGAACTTGTGATTTCGTATTTTCATGTGAAGTACAATTCGAATTTCCAGTGAGGCCAACAGGTTGAGACTTAGTGAGAGAAGACCTTAAAACCCGCGCCATCATTCTTGTTATTCTTCTTGTTAAGGGAGCATACAACTTACGCCTTATTGAACCTTACTTCCCGGGAAAAGCAAAAATATTATGCCAAAACCTGCACTGGAATTATATAAGAAACAAGGTAACTTACACATACGTTCAACTATGTATGACAATTGTACTTATGTGTACCTGTACTTAAATAAACTTACTAGCCTAGAAGCTGATGCTCACTGTATTTCTCATTGTTGGGTTTATGGGTCGAAGCACCTCAAGAAACCGCTATTGATTAATAATAATTCTCTACATTTTCAAAAGTAAATGATACAGTTTATACAGACCATGGCTGACATCAGTGACATACTGTATGGAAAACCCCTGATTATACAGAGCATTTCGGGTAAATTAGGTTAATTTTGTCCCCAAGATGAGACCTACACCAGTCGACTAACCTGGAGTTTACCTGGAGAGAGTTCCGGGGATCAACGCCCCCGCGGCCCGGTCTGTGACCAGGCCTCCTGGTGGATCAGAGCCTGATCAACCAGGCTGTTGCTGCTGGCTGCACGCAAACCAACGTACGAGCCACAGCCCGGCTGATCCGGAACCGACTTTAGGTGGTTGTCCAGTGCCAGCTTGAAGACTGCCAGGGGTCTGTTGGTAATCCCCCTTATGTGTGCTGGGAGGCAGTTGAACAGTCTCGGGCCCCTGACACTTATTGTATGGTCTCTTAACGTGCTAGTGACACCCCTGCTTTTCATTGGGGGGATGGTGCATCGTCTGCCAAGTCTTTTGCTTTCGTAGTGACTGATTCTCGTGTGCAAGTTCGGTACTAGTCCCTCTAGGATTTTCCAGGTGTATATAATCATGTATCGCTCCCTCCTGCGTTCCAGGGAATACAGGTTTAGGAACCTCAAGCGCTCCCAATAATTGAGGTGTTTTATCTCCGTTATGCGCGCCGTGAAAGTTCTCTGTACATTTTCTAGGTCGGCAATTTCACCTGCCTTGAAAGGTGCTGTTAGTGTGCAGCAATATTCCAGCCTAGATAGAACAAGTGACCTGAAGAGTGTCATCATGGGCTTGGCCTCCCTAGTTTTGAAGGTTCTCATTATCCATCCTGTCATTTTTCTAGCAGATGCGATTGATACAATGTTATGGTCCTTGAAGGTGAGATCCTCCGACATGATCACTCCCAGGTCTTTGACGTTGGTGTTTCGCTCTATTTTGTGGCCAGAATTTGTTTTGTACTCTGATGAAGATTTAATTTCCTCATGTTTACCATATCTGAGTATTTGAAATTTCTCATCGTTGAACTTCATATTGTTTTCTGCAGCCCACTGAAAGATTTGGTTGATGTCCGCCTGGAGCTTTGCAGTGTCTGCAATGGAAGACACTGTCATGCAGATTCGGGTGTCATCTGCAAAGGAAGACACGGTGCTGTGGCTGACATCCTTGTCTATGTCGGATATGAGGATGAGGAACAAGATGGGAGCGAGTACTGTGCCTTGTGGAACAGAGCTTTTCACCGTAGCTGCCTCGGACTTTACTCTGTTGACGACTACTCTCTGTGTTCTGTTAGTGAGGAAATTATAGATCCATCGACCGACTTTTCCTGTTATTCCTTTAGCACGCATTTTGTGCGCTATTACGCCATGGTCACACTTGTCGAAGGCTTTTGCAAAGTCTGTATATATTACATCTGCATTCTTTTTGTCTTCTAGTGCATTTAGGACCTTGTCGTAGTGATCCAATAGTTGAGACAGACAAGAGCGACCTGTTCTAAACCCATGTTGCCCTGGGTTGTGTAACTGATGGGTTTCTAGATGGGTGGTGATCTTGCTTCTTAGGACCCTTTCAAAGATTTTTATGATATGGGATGTTAGTGCTATTGGTCTGTAGTTCTTTGCTGTTGCTTTACTGCCCCCTTTGTGGAGTGGGGCTATGTCTGTTGTTTTTAGTAACTGTGGGACGACCCCCGTGTCCATGCTCCCTCTCCATAGGATGGAAAAGGCTCGTGATAGGGGCTTCTTGCAGTTCTTGATGAACACAGAGTTCCATGAGTCTGGCCCTGGGGCAGAGTGCATGGGCATGTCATTTATCGCCTGTTCGAAGTCATTTGGCGTCAGGATAACATCGGATAGGCTTGTGTTCATCAAATTTTGTGGCTCTCTCATAAAAAATTCATTTTGATCTTCGACTCTCAGTCTGGTTAGCGGCTTGCTAAAAACTGAGTCATATTGGGACTTGAGTAGTTCACTCATTTCCTTGCTGTCATCCGTGTAGGACCCATCTTGTTGAAGTAGGGGCCCAATACTGGACGTTGTTCTCGATTTTGATTTGGCATAGGAGAAGAAATACTTTGGGTTTCTTTCGATTTCATTTATGGCTTTTAGTTCTTCCCGCGATTCCTGACTCCTAAAGGATTCTTTTAGCTTAAGTTCGATGCTTGCTATTTCTCTGACCAGTGTCTCCCTACGCATTTCAGATATATTGACCTCTTTTAGCCGCTCTGTTATTCTTTTCCGTCGCCTGTAAAGGGAGCGCCTGTCTCTTTCTGTTTTACATCTACTCCTCCTGTTTCTTAGAGGAATAAGCCTTGTGCATACATCGAGTGCCACCGAGTTAATCTGTTCTAGGCATAAGTTGGGGTCTGTGCTGCTTAGTATATCTTCCCAGCTTATATCGGTTAGGACTTGGTTTACTTGGTCCCACTTTATGTTTTTGTTATTGAAGTTGAATTTGGTGAATGCTCCCTCGTGACTAATCTCATTATGTCGGTCTGGGGCTCCGCGCATACATGACTGAACCTCAATTATGTTGTGATCTGAGTATATTGTTTTTGATATGGTAACATTTCTTATCAGATCATCATTGTTAGTGAAGATGAGGTCTAGTGTATTCTCCAGTCTAGTAGGCTCTATTATTTGCTGGTTTAAATTGAATTTTGTGCAGAGATTTAAAAGCTCGCGTGAGTGTGAGTTTTCATCAGAGCTGCCTCCTGGTGTTATTACTGCAACAATATTATTTGCTATATTCCTCCATTTTAGGTGCCTTAAGTTGAAATCCCCCAGGAGCAAGATGTTTGGTGCAGGAGCTGGAAGGTTTTCCAGACAGTGGTCAATTTTTAACAGCTGTTCCTGGAATTGCTGGGATGTTGCATCCGGAGGCTTGTAGACTACCACAATGACTAGGTTTTGGTTCTCGACCTTTACTGCTAAAACTTCCACTACATCATTTGAGGCATTTAGCAGTTCTGTGCAAACAAGTGACTCTGCAATGTACAGGCCAACCCCCCCTCCTTTTGCCTGTTCACTCTGTCACATCTGTATAGGTTGTAACCTGGGATCCATATTTCGTTGTCCAAGTGATCCTTTATGTGGGTCTCAGTGAAAGCCGCGAACATTGCCTTTGCCTCTGCAAGCAGTCCACGGATGAAAGGTATTTTGTTGTTTGTTGCTGGCTTTAGACCCTGTATATTTGCAAAGAAGAATGTTATCGGACTGGTGGTATTGTTGGTACTGGGGGGGGATTTTTTTTCCGGCATTAGTATCTGTATCTGTTGGTTTGGAGTGGAGGCCATCGACTGTGGTTCCACTCCAGGAATGACTGGATTTGGTGTACGATTTCTGCCATTTCCTGCCAGTTTTTTTTTCCTTCCTGGCACTAAAAAACCTCTCCTTCTTGAGTGGCTGTGGCTACCCAGGTTTTCCCATGGCCTGGATGTTTTGTATCTTTTTGTCCCCTTTAGATGGTATGCCTGGCAATTTAAGTACCTACTTTATTTATTTATTTATTTAGTAATTTAAGCATACATACAGAGGTACAAAAAATACAGGTAAGAGCAGCATGCCAAAGCCACTTATATGCATAGCATTACGGGCTGGCTTAAAATTAACTTAAGATTAACTAAGCAATGATGAAATCAGTGATAAAACATTATTGTAAACAGATAACTATAAAGCACAAATGAGTATTACAAAGACAGGTCATATGGTTGCATGCATTGCTGTACATTCAGTCGAATGGAGTATTCTGTTAGGTAGTGTATTTAAAAAAAATAAAGTTAGATTGGGTCCTAGGTTTAACATTTGTGTGATATAATTGTGAGTAACATATAGGATATACAATTTATAAGGTTCAGTTATTCAATATTTATTTGGTTTTGAGTGAGTAAGTGATCTTTGAGAAGAGACTTGAATTTATAAACAGGTAGTGTTTCTTTTATATTTACAGGTAATGAATTCCAGATTTTAGGGCCTTTTATGTGCATTGAGTTTTTGCATAGCGTGAGATGGACACGAGGAACATGTGTCATGTGTTCTGTTGAGGTTGGCAAGATGTTTGAGGGGAGGGTTAATATCAGAGTTAAGTGTTCTATGTATGTAATAGGTGCAGTAATAAGTATGGATGTTTTGTATGGTGAGTACCTGGAGTTTACCTGGAGAGAGTTCCGGGGGTCAACGCCCCCGCGGCCCGGTCTGTGACCAGGCCTCCTGGTGGATCAGAGCCTGATCAACCAGGCTGTTGCTGCTGGCTGCACGCAAACCAACGTACGAGCCACAGCCCGGCTGATCCGGAACTGACTTTAGGTGCTTGTCCAGTGCCAGCTTGAAGACTGCCAGGGGTCTGTTGGTAATCCCCCTTATGTGTGCTGGGAGGCAGTTGAACAGTCTCGGGCCCCTGACACTTATTGTATGGTCTCTTAACGTGCTAGTGACACCCCTGCTTTTCATTGGGGGGATGGTGCATCGTCTGCCAAGTCTTTTGCTTTCGTAGTGAGTGATTTTCGTGTGCAAGTTCGGTACTAATCTTTCTAGGATTTTCCAGGTGTATATAATCATGTATCTCTCCCTCCTGCGTTCCAGGGAATACAGGTTTAGGAACCTCAAGCGCTCCCAATAATTGAGGTGTTTTATCTCCGTTATGCGCGCCGTGAAAGTTCTCTGTACATTTTCTAGGTCGGCAATTTCACCTGCCTTGAAAGGTGCTGTTAGTGTGCAGCAATATTCCAGCCTAGATAGAACAAGTGACCTGAAGAGTGTCATCATGGGCTTGGCCTCCCTAGTTTTGAAGGTTCTCATTATCCATCCTGTCATTTTGAGTGTTTTGAATATTGGTGGAGTGTGCTGCCTGTAGTGAGAATTTGTTATCATTCTAACTGCAGCCTTTTGTTGGGTAATTAGTGGTCTGAGATGGTTAATTGTTGTTGAGCCCCATGCACAAATTCCATAGGTGAGATAGGGGTAAATAAGAGAGTGATAAAGGGCCAGGAGGGCTGACTGTGGAGCATAGTACCGTATCTTTGATAGTATGCCTACAGTCTTGGAAATTTTCTTAGAAATTTGTTGTATATGTGTATGAAATTTGAGTCTATTATCAAGGTGGATTCCTAAGAATTTTCCCTCTGTTAGCTTAGTGATAGGTGATCTGTTTATCGTTATGTTAAGAGGTACATCTGTAGCTCTGTTACCAAACTGAATGAAGTAGGTTTTGTCAATGTTTAGTGTAAGTTTGTTAGTCCTCATCCAGGTAGATATTTTCTGTAATTCGGTATTTACAGTATTGGCTAGCGTGACTGGGCTCGGGTGAGAGAAGACGTATGTAGTGTCATCTGCAAAAAGTGTGGGTTTGAGTAATTGCGAAGCATTTGGTAGGTCATTTATGTATAGGAGAAAGAGAAGAGGGCCAAGGACACTTCCCTGTGGGACACCAACTGTAATTGGTTGAGCGGAAGAGCTTGCCCCATTTGCATACACATATTGGCTTCTGTTGCTGAGGTATAACTTGAGGTAGTTGAGGGAGTGCCCTCTAATACCATAGTGTGACAATTTTACGTGGAGCAAGTCATGGTCAACTGTATCAAAAGCTTTACGTAAGTCAATGAAGATCCCCAGTGGGACTTCTTTTTTCTCTATTGCAGTGTATATATGTTCTAGCATGTGTATAATAGCATCATTAGTATTTTTATTAGGCCTGAATCCAAATTGGCAGGGGTTGAGAATGTTTTGGGAGATGAGGTAGGAGTAGATTCGTTTATGAATTAATTTTTCGAAGATTTTTGAGAGAGGGTGTAAATTGGATATTGGCCTATAGTTATTCAACTCTGTTTGGTCTCCTCCTTTATGGATCGGGGTGACCCTTGCTATTTTGAGAGCTGTTGGGAAGGTGGAGGATTCAATGGATTTGTTAAAGAGTGTTGCAATGATTGGTGATAGTACTTGTGACACTTTTTTGTATATAAAGGCCCGGTGGCCTGGTGGCTAAAGCTCCCGCTTCACACACGGAGGGCCCAGGTTCGATTCCCGGCGGGTGGAAACATTTCGACACATTTCCTTACACCTGTTGTCCTAGGACGTTCACCTAGCAGCAAATAGGTACCTGGGTGTTAGTCGACTGGTGTGGGTCGCATCCTGGGGGACAAGATTAAGGACCCCAATGGAAATAAGTTAGACAGTCCTCGATGACGCACTGACTTTCTTGGGTTATCTTGGGTGGCTAACCCTCCGGGGCTAAAAATCCGAACGAAATCTTATCTTATCTTAAATCTCCTGCCTTGTTTTTTAGTGTGTTGATAATAAGGGAGACTTCGTATGGGTTAGTCGGAGCTAGGAACAGTGTGTTCGGGTAGTTGCCAGTGAGGTAGTCATTTGGTGGGGTATCTGTGCTTGGGATTTTGTTGGCAAGGTTTTGTCCTATAGTGGTAAGTGAACATGGACAACAGGCGTCTTATAATAATAATAATATTTCCACCCGTACCGAAGGCCGAAGCATGACTAAACACTAGGATCAAGTAACTATTAGCAAATTAAGATTTCCCAAAAGGTGTGGCTTTATGGCAAATCACTACACACAGGTATCGTTCCAGATCAGTGGTTGGTAGACACCCGTACCCATCATATGGGTGACTGTCAATCCACATCAGCCCTATGGTTGATTAAGTAAGTTTATTCAGGTATACACAAATACAGTTACATAGATTATCATATATAGCAGCATATGTGTAGAGAACCTGGGATAACCCAAAAAAGTCAGACAGTGACTTATTTCCATTGATATGTACCCCATTTCATCCACCTACTATGGTGGTATTAGATGCACTGTTACCTCCAAGGATGGACCACACATGACCACACCTCAGCTGGTCATTTGATCCCAGTTAAACACAGCAAGCCAAATGGTACACAAACTTATAATTAAGGGAGGTGTGATGCCTAAAGTGAAAACCAAAATCATACAATCTAAGTTTGGGCAGCAAATAAACAAGCAAATCCGTATCAGGCTCACTAGATTACAATCGATTATTATAATCATCAGGGAGTGCTAAACCCATAGGATTATACAGAGCCTGTGGGGATGATGTAAAAGGTATTCAGGCTTAATTCAGGGAACTGGAGCACAGATCCAAGTTCCTAGATCAAGAGCCCCTCACCAGCGTCAAGGAATTTCCCTAGCTTTGCATAAAGAGTCGGTGCCTAATTTACCACTTTTCTCTTTCTATTCACTAATGATGCATGATGCTAACCATCAGCCACGGCTCCTGGGATAAGCTCAACTTCCAGGCACGTGGAAATGAGTAGTAATGTTTGCGAGTCTCCATGCATAACAAGCACATGGGGACATTATTATTATAATCAAAGGGGAAGCGCTAAACCCGTAGGATTATACAGCACCTGTGGGGGGATGTGGAAGGTATTCAGGCTTAATTCAGGGAACTGGAGCACAGATCCAATTCCCTGAATCAAGAGCCCCTCACCACCGTCAAGGAGCCTTCCTTGAGGGGCACATGGGGACAGCTCTTAGTTCCTGCATTTATTATTATTATAATCAAAAAAGAAGCGCGAAGCCACAAGGGCTATACAGCGTATAGCCCTTGTATTGGAAGCTTCAGCCGGTGTAGACAATGGTAGCTACTGACATTACTAAATGTTAAAGAAGGTAAACTTACATTTCTTCTTTTAAGGGTCACCCTGCCTCGGTGTGTTAAAATAATAATAATAATTATTATTACACTCACAGGGAGTGCTAAGCCTGTAGGAGTCATACAGTTCCTGCAGGTAAATGGAAGGTATTCAGACACAATTCAAGGAACTGGAGCACTGGTTCAATTTTAGATCAAGAGCCTGTCAACAGCACAAAAAAATTTCCGATTAATAATAATAATAATAAACTTGAAAGGGTTTATACAGCTTGCTTCTCAGTATAGCATATGTGGTATGTTGAGAGTATGTTACATATCATTCAGTGCATGTCACACAACAACATAGGCATGTCGTCCTTACCAGCAAACGAGATGCTAAGGGCATAATGAGTAGGGGCTCCATCACTATGCTAGTACCTTGGTTCAACAAGCCAATCACAAGGAAGCCTGCCAAAGTTGTGAATTATTATAATCAAAAAGAAGCACTAAACCTACAAGGGCCAAAGATGTGAAGCGATGTGGTACACTCGTAAATCATCCATGGCAGACTTCCCTTCAAGTCTGGTTGCTACACAATTCTCATCGTGTCTCTTGCTTGCATTTTCCCGATTATACCTAGACTATACATATTGTACCTACCTGATTACTATTATGTAAAGGAAATACAAATATTTACTTCCTCTGCTGCCTTTTTGCTCGTTCCTAAGTAGTTATTGTGCTACAGCCAGGTGTGAAGGCCAGTAAACTACACCTGTATTCATAATAGCATACAATTTTTTCACTACTGCATTTATGTGATCTTCCAGTGTTAATCTATTGCTATAATTACTCTTAAATACCTTTTGTCAGTTTTGAAGTGTATTGCACAATCTATATTTATGTAGCCTGTTTTCACTCTTCCCCTTCAATCATGTGACACTCATTTTAAGTTAAATGCCATCATACAATTATCATTCCCTGGATGAATTTAATTAAGTCTTCCAGTAGGGATTTTTAATCATTTTGACCAACTACTTGGCTTAAGATCTTTGCATCATTCACAAGATAT
The DNA here is from genome assembly GCF_038502225.1 of Cherax quadricarinatus. Taxonomy (NCBI): domain Eukaryota; kingdom Metazoa; phylum Arthropoda; class Malacostraca; order Decapoda; family Parastacidae; genus Cherax; species Cherax quadricarinatus. The sequence continues at coordinate 5,775,082 of NC_091359.1, read as the reverse complement.
AGTGCCAAGGAGTAGCTAAGAGTATCTCACTTGTGTTGAAGGTACAATAACACAGGAAGAATGTCACTCGGGGGCCACGAAAAATGTTGTATATTTACGCTATCAGACATTTTCAATAATATTATGGAAAATTATATACACACACAACCTATCATGTAATTGATGGTCTGACGGACACGTATTAAATGACCATTTGGACACACAATGGACCATTTAGACCAGGGGTGGGCAAACTTTTCAGTGCAGGGGCCTTTCATTATAGAGAAAGTCTGCTCACAAATGTAAGCTGATGCAAACAACACAAACATCTTTCTTGAAATTTTTTTCAGATTTTGAAGCTTTTCAGAGTGTAGAGATTCATAAAACTTGAGCTTGGTGGGCCACATGAAAACCTTTGGTGGGCCGTAGTTTGCCCACTGCTGATTTAGATGATCAACTGTGAGTGGCTGGGCGTTTTGCTGTGAGCCTGGGTGTGTTGCCATGAGCCAGGGTGTGTTACTATGAGCCTGGGTGTGTTGTCATGCAGGCTACTGCATTAATATAAAGATAATTTTAGTCTAGGTAGTAGGTTGGTAGACAGCAATCGCCCAGGAAGGTACTACCTTGGCAGGAAGGTACTACCTTCCTGCCAAGTGAGTGTAAAACAGAAGCCTGTAATTATTTTACATGATGGTAGGATTGTTGGTGTCTTTTTTTCTGTCTCATAAACATGCAAGATTTCAGGTACATATTGCTACTTCTACTTACACTTAGGTCACACTACACGTACATGTTTTTTTTTTTTTCAACAAGTCGGCCGTCTCCCACCGAGGCAGGGTGACCCAAAAAAGAAAGAAAATCCCCAAAAAGAAAATACTTTCATCATCATTCAACACTTTCACCACACTCACACATTATCATTGCTTTTGCAGAGGTGCTCAGAATACAACAGTTTAGAAGCATATACGTATAAAGATACACAACATATCCCTCCAAACTGCCAATATCCCAAACCCCTCCTTTAAAGTGCAGGCATTGTACTTCCCATTTCCAGGACTCAAGTCCGACTATATGAACATAACCGGTTTCCCTGAATCCCTTCACTAAATATTACCCTGCTCACACTCCAACAGATCGTCAGGTCCCAAGTACATATCATTCGCCTCCATTCACTCCTATCTAACACGTTCATGCACGCTTGCTGGAAGTCCAAGCCCCTAGCCCACAAAACCTCCTTTACCCCCTCTTTCCAACCCTTTCGAGGACGACCCCTACCCCTCCTTCCTTCCCCTATAGATTTATATGCTTTCCATGTCATTCTACTTTGATCCATTCTCTCTAAATGACCAAACCACCTCAACAACCCCTCTTCTGCCCTCTGACTAATGCTTTTATTAACTCCACACCTTCTCCTAATTTCCACACTCCAAATTTTCTGCATAATATTTACACCACACATTGCCCTTAGACAAGACATCTCCACTGCCTCCAACCGTCTCCTCGCTGCTGCATTTACCACCCAAGCTTCACATCCATATAAGTGTGTTGGTACTACTATACTTTCATACATTCCCTTCTTTGCCTCCATAGATAACGTTTTTTGACTCCACATACACCTCAACGCACCACTCACCTTTTTTCCCTCATCAATTCTATGATTAACCTCATCCTTCATGTACAAGCATATATATACACATCCCTCTGGGTTTTCTTCTATCTTCTTACTAGCCCTTGTTTATTTCTGCTTATCTCCATTTGGAAGTGGAACATAAGTCTTCCTCCATAAACCATGTGTGTCGTAAGAGGCAACTAAAATGCCGGGAGCAAGGGGCTAGTAACCCTTTCTCCTATATACATTAATAAAGTTAAAAAGAGAAACTTTTGTTTTTCTTTTTGGGCCACCCTGCCTCAGTGGGATACGGCCAGCTTGTTGAGAGAAGAGGAAGAAGAATTTGTTTAGTGTCGCTAGTCACTCCAAGTTGTACATCTATGTCCAACTGGCCGTTTAATGTGTCCACCCACAACACTCACATTATATATACATTTATGGAGTATAAATGTATATAAAAATTATCTTCACATTAATGCAGTAACCTGCATGACTGTTGCCAGGATGTGTTGTCAGTGATTCATTCTGTTTACAGAATTTTGGGGGTCTATGATATAGGCAGTTAGGAGGGATGTCTAAGCTGTTGTATCTGAGTGCCTCTGCAAAGACAGTGATTATGTATGAGTGATGGTGAAAGTGTTGAATGATAATGAAAGTTTTTTCTTTCTCTTTGGGTCACCCTGCCTCGGTGGGGAATAGCCGTGTTAAAAAAAAACACTGTATTCTGGTAATTTTTCAAAGTTTCAAATTCACCATTCACAATGTATAAGCTAAGGACAAAAATATTTTAAGGTAGGTAATGTGTGTACTATACATTCATTTTACTTTCATATTTTTTTGTAAGGCCTAGCTCTATTGCACACTTAATATGTAATATTGTAAACATGTTGTCAGGCCTTTATATGTATTTTAAAGTGAAAAAAAAGGGCAATTCGTTTTATGGCAATTTTCCCTTTTATGACAGTAGTCTGGAACCTAATGCACCATATAACTGGGGCCCTCCTGTATGCAACTATACTATCATCTTCATCTGTATTACCATTCGATCTTTATTCCTATACAACATAGCCCTGTGAACAATTCCTTAAAGCAAACAACCATTCAATCTTAATTCCCATACAATATATTCCTGTGAACAATTCCTTAAAGCAAACAAGATTACTGTTTACATAGAAAATAAAACAAATATGTAAAACTGTCACCTTGGTGTGATCTTTATTGTTCCAAAATGGGATTAAACATCCTCAGTCATTGGTGACTGAGGTAACAAGTTGACATATACCCGAGCAAGTCTTTATTTTTAACATGTTTGTTCTGAATTATATCTTTATTCCTATCTTCCACCATTATTCATACTAAAGCCTCTCCTCACTTAGTGACGTACTCGTTTACCGATGCCTCAGACTTACAATGGGCACTCTGACCAGTATTCATACCTAAATAATGTATATTAGAGTTAATTTCTTCTATTCTGTTTATTTCAATATACAGTACACTACTGTATACACATTTAAAAATACAGTGGAACCTCTACTTGCGAGTTTAATCCGTTCCATGACCTTGCTCGCAACTGGATTTGCTCGTTTGCAGAGTCAATTTTCCTCATTTAAATTAACTGAAATGCAATTAATCCATTCCAGTGGAATTCTGTACTTCAATAATTTCGCTAATATCAACTCTACGGCTTATTTATCTATCTCACTTCATCTAATATGACATAATAAACAATATAAATAACATAGAAACCTAATATATACTCTAAAATGAATGAAATATGTCATTCATGTAGTGGTATGGGCGGTGGAGGAGATTTTGTCTGGACACCGGGCAAAATACTTCATGAATAATTTCGCTAGTATCATCTATACGGCTTATTTATATATCACAGTTCATCTAATATGACATAACAGACAATATAACATAGAAACACGATATATACTCTAGAATGAATAAAATGTCATTATGTAACAGGTGGAGGCGGCCACAACTGCTCCCTCTTTGTTGTGGTAAACACTGCCATCTAGTGATGGCCTTTTGAAGCCGTCTATTATTATAATTATTATATGTAGTACATTATTATTATATATGTATTATTATACATAGGTAGTAGGTTGGTAGACAGCAACTGCCCAGGGAGATACTACACCTACCATCCGACTTACGACCGAGTTCGGTTCCGAGAAACCGGTCGTAAGTCGAACTTTACTACTGAATATCAACAAAACATTTTTGTAATGACTTTATTTTGTTTTATTTTGGTATTTCATGTTTTACTTTACTTTTTATGCTGTTAGTACTGTATTTTATACTGTAAGGTTTAGGATAAACACTGTGTACAACACAAATAGTTGTTTGTTTCCCAGAAATTTGGCATAAAAAACACGGTCGTAAGTCGAGTGGTCGTAAGTCGAGCAGGTCGTAAGTCGGATGGTAGGTGTACCGTCCTGCCAAGTGAGTGTAAAACGAAAGCCTGTAATTGTTTTACATGATGGTAGGATTGTTGGTGTCCTTTTTTCTGTCTCACGAACATGCAAGATTTCAGGTATGTCTTGCTACTTCTATTTACACTTAGGTCACACTACACATACATGTACAAGCACATATATACACACCCCTCTGGGTTTTCTTCTATTTTCTTTCTAGTTCTTATTCTTGTTTATTTCCTCTTATCTCCATGGGGAAGTGGAACAGAATTCTTCCTCTGTAAGCCATGCGTGTTTTAAGAAGCGACTAAAATGCCGGGAGCAAGGGGCTAGTAACCTCTTCTCCTGTATATATTACTATATGTAAGATGAGAAACTTTCGTTTTTCCTTTTGGGCCACCCCGCCTCGGTGGGATACGGCCGGTGTGTTGAAAGAAAGAAGTATTATTATTATACATATTATATTATTATTGTATTATACTATTATTGTTATTATTATACATATTGTTATTATTCATATTATTATTATTATTATATATGAATTATTTGTAATTTTTATTCACACAAAATATATAAGATTTACTGTTATTCCTCATTGCAATAATTGTATAAATATGTCAACCCATTCACGACTGCATATTGGAATGGACAGTAACGTCATCTGTTTACTCTGAAACAGCCAAGCAATGGACCATTTCTCCTAGGTTGAGCTCAATTTCAAGGCACTTTTCGTCATGAAAGCAATTAAAATCATATCTATTTCTGTAATATATCTTCCATTCTATCAAATGAGACCAAAAAAACGAGAATACAACCATAAAAACCATTCAAAACTACCACTAAGGGGTGGCTAATTGCTGAGAAGTGAACTCCATTATTTATGCTTAGATTTCTTTCATTATTATTATTATTATTATTATATAAATAATTTGTAATTTTTATTTACAAAAAATATAAGATTTACTGTGACGTCATTTGTTTACAGTGAAACAGCCAAGCAATGGACCATTTCTCCTAGGTTGAGCTCTATTTCAAGGTACTTTTTGTCGTGAAAGCAATCAAAATCATATCTATTTCTGTAATATATCTTCCATTCTATCAAATGAGACCAAAAAAACGAGAATACAACCATAAAAACCATTCAAAATTACCACTAAGGGGTGGCTAATTGCTGAGAAGTGAACTCCATTATTTATGCTTAGATTTCTTTCATTTTTGGTGTACGTTAAGAAGCATCTTTCCATCATACATTGCCCAAGTTTCAATAAGATAGTCCAACAAACAAATGAGATACAATTCCCGATATCAAGAGCAAGAGCCCCTCACCAGTGTCAAGGACCCTGCCTTGAGGTCTGGTCGCTTGTGGAAATTTTGCTCGCGTATGGAAGCAAAAAATCGACCCATCGACTGCTCGTATTTGGAAAAACTCGCAAGTAGAGGTTCCACTGTATACCAGAAATGTTATAAATGGTGCAAAGGTGACATAGAAACAATATCAATGATGGTTGACACAAAGTCACTACCATTATAGTATGCTCCTCACTTAGCAACGAATTCATTGAATGATGTGGTCTCAGGAGTGGAATTCCATCGTCAAGTGAGGAGAGGCTGTATTTATACAAACATATTTTAAATAGGGGTCGTCCTCGAAAGGGTTGGAAAGAGGGGGTAAAGGAGGTTTTGTGGGCAAGGGGCTTGGACTTCCAGCAAGCGTGCATGAGCGTGTTAGATAGGAGTGAATGGAGACGAATGATACTTGGGACCTGACGATCTGTTGGAGTATGAGCAGGGTAATATTTAGTGAAGGGATTCAGGGAAACCGGTTATTTTCATATAGTCGGACTTGAGTCCTGGAAATGGGAAGTACAGTGCCTGCACTTTAAAGGAGGGGTTTGGGATATTGGCAGTTTGGAGGGATATGTTGTGTATCTTTATACGTATATGCTTCTAAACTGTTGTATTCTGAGCACCTCTGCAAAAGCAGTGATAATGTGTGAGTGTGGTGAAAGTGTTGAATGATGATGAAAGTATTTTCTTTTTTGGGATTTTCTTTCTTTTTTTGGGTCACCCTGCCTCGGTGGGAGACGGCCGACTTGTTGAAAAAAAAAAAAAAAAAAATTTAAATATGCTTATTTCTGTAGCATCGTAAAGCCAATTTTCTAAATTTTTACTTACAACACTGAGCACGTCATCTACTGCACATGTTAACTGCTTTCATTTTATAATAATTGTGTATTACGCCTACATACTAAAAACTTTTAAGTTATTTTTAACTGTAATTTACATATTTTATCTACACGTTGACTATTTTCATTAATTAGCACTAAAAAGCTCTCACTTGCCTACAGTGTTAAAAATTGTATACTGCAAATCTACTGCGATAAAACATTTTCTTTCACTGACATTTTCAAAATATAAAATAATCACATTTTCAATAATCGTGGTGATCATGCATGTGCAACAGAAATTGATGGTTTCTCTAATTCTGCTGCAACACCATCCTTGGACTCCTTGTCTGATGGAGTAGCTTCTTCTTCCTCTTTTATCTCTTCAATTTTGTAGGTCTTTAATGTAGGCTGACGTGGTGGCATCCAGTCTGGGATAATCTTGTCATGGATACGCCAAATCCCATAAGTGTTAGCAATGTGTTTCTCAAAAACCACATACTCTAGCACATCACGAGCCACAACTTCTGAGCCATGCTGAAGGCGGCCAAACCGATCATATACTGCTAGGATCTGTGTAGTTTAAGGAAATTAAATATACTGCATGCAAGAAGTAATCCTTATATTTTATTTGACTGAGATTTCTCAACGAAAAATGGATAGGTATAGAATAATACCAAAACATATAATTTCACAGAAACTAAAACAAATGGTCAGGATTATACACACACTCATGACTATGATCAAAAAACAGCTAAAAATATATTATTTATATACAAGACTACTGTATACTGTCAAAGGTGATGCAAACATCATGTATCTTACCTGTTTAGTATGGAATCGAACTGTAATTTGAGCAAAAATATTATCAGTAGTAATTACGTCGGTACATCTGGCATGCACTACACGTGGAGGTTCCAGAGAACCCAAGAAGTGCCATCTGATAGTACTTCTATGTGCTTGGTGGGTAACAATAGGGTAGGCTCGCTCAGTCACTGTTTGGTGGAGTCGTACCTTATCAAAACTGTTCATTGATAATATTATTATCTTCATTTTTTTTTAATTTGCAATAAAAAGTTCATATAATGATTATTTTAATAAAAAAGCAAGAAAAGTTTGGATAACTTACTCTGCTAAGGCCTTATGAGTATCAATATAAATTTTCTGTGCTTCCTCTGCAAAATCCTTGGGATCAAAGTCCTCATCATACTGTCTTATTTTTCTAATCGCCATCATGGACTTGCCTTTTTTCTCCAAGAACTGAAACTTTTGCTTAGCTCCCTATAAAAGAAACATCACAAAGTAAATAATTATAGTACGTGGTACAATACACTGTAAACAGGCATAGTGCCTTTTTTTAATAATTACACATAGTATATATACTGTATAAGTTTCCCACCTACAAGGAGTAGAAAGGGAAAACAATTTTGGGAAAATTTTTCCAGAAATTGACAAATTTCAAAACATTGATAAAAATAGTAAAAACTTATGCCAAAACAGTAATGCAGGTATGATTTCAAGCCAACAAACATTATTTACTATACATTTCAATTATAAATGTAAAATAGCTCAATGTTTTCTATGTTTGCCAATATGCAATAGCTGTGTTTTTAAACACATTTCTTTTTTAGTTTTTGTGTTGGAAATTAATTTTCTACCAGACTTTGGTAATACAACCAGCTACATAACAGGCCACCAGTGAAGGAGAATCAGTCTAGGTAAGAGGAAGGAGTGAGGGAACCTGAATATTGGCAGAAGAGCTGTACTTGTAAATTATATTATTATTGTTGTATACTTTGAATAATAATAAAAAAATAGTAAAGAAATAAATCTTAATTCTGTGGTAAGATCCACAACCCACAAATTGGGGGTAAATTATTTGAAGTTTTGTCAGTCTGTCTTAGATGGTCCAAAACATTGCCTAAAGTTTTCTCTCCAATATGTGGATAGTTGTCAATATATTATACTTATATACTTAAGAAAAATATTACAAATACAGTGGAACCTTGGTACTCGAACTTAAATTATTCCACAAGGCTGTTCGAGTACCAAATGAATTTTTCCCATAAGGAATAATGTAAACTTGATAAATCCGTTTCAGACCCCCAAAAATACACCTACAGCAACTTTGCGGTGTATATTCGTATGGTATTTATGATTGTATTCTCATTTTCTTGGTCTCATTTGATAGAATAAAAGATATATTACAGAAATAGAGATGATTTTGAATGGTTTACAGCCTAAAAAGCACCTTGAAATTGAGCTCAAAGTAATGGAAATGTTCGATTTTTGCTGATGTTCAAAAGTAAACAAATCATGTCAAGTGTCCAATACACGTCAACTGGTGGGTCTAATATGCTTTCACAAATGCGCTGATATTATTTATACTGTTTTTTCAATAATCCAGTAGTCTACAAATGGAAAGCAAGCATAATATAAGAGGGGCCCAAAGTGGGAAGAGCTATAGGAGAGAGAGGGAGGGGCCAGCAAAAGGAGCATTCAGTATCTGATGAGTTGTCTCGATAGCTGGATACTAGTGGTGGAGTGAATACAGTGTTGTGTAAATACGCTAATATTGGTAATAAAGGTTATCTATCTATCACGTTTATTCCAAACTGATATCAGAAACACGATAGATAACCAAGAAGCACAATAAAGATGCCTAAATTAAGAAAAGGCACATTATATGGAGGCGGAGGCAGTTTACATCAGGGCAAACACACACCAACCAATTTTCTTTTTGGTTGACTGTTATCACTAATCTTCTTAGGCCCCATGGTGACTTATTTATTTTATTATTATTATCACACTGGCCGATTCCCACCAAGGCAGGTTGGCCCGAAAAAGAAAAACTTTCACCATCATTCACTCCATCACTGTCTTGCCAGAAGGGTGCTTTACACTACAGTTTTTAAACTGAAACATTAACACCCCTCCTTCAGAGTGCAGGCACTGTACTTCCCATCTCCAGGGCTCAAGTCCGGCCTGCCGGTTTCCCTGAACCCCTTCATAAATGTTACTTTGCTCACACTCCAACAGCACGTCAAGTATTAAAAACCATTTGTTTCCATTCACTCCTATCAAACACGCTCACACATGCCTGCTGGAAGTCCAAGCCCCTCGCACACAAAACCTCCTTTACCCCCTCCCTCCAACCTTTCCTAGGCCGACCCCTACCCCGCCTTCCTTCCACTACAGACTGATACACTCTTGAAGTCACTCTGTTTCACTCCATTCTCTCTACATGCCCGAACCACTTCAACAACCCTTCCTCAGCCCTCTGGACAACAGTTTTGGTAATCCCGCACCTCCTCCTAACTTCCAAACTACGAATTCTCTGCATTATATTCACACCACACATTGCCCTCAGACATGACATCTCCACTGCCTCCAGCCTTCTCGCTGCAACATTCATCACCCATGCTTCACACCCATATAAGAGCATTGGTAAAACTATACTCTCATACATTCCCCTCTTTGCCTCCAAGGACAAAGTTCTTTGTCTCCACAGACTCCTAAGTGCACCACTCACCCTTTTCCCCTCATCAATTCTATGATTCACCTCATCTTTCATAGACCCATCCGCTGACACGTCCACTCCCAAATATCTGAATACATTCACCTCCTCCATATTCTCTCCCTCCAATCTGATATCCAATCTTTCATCACCTAATCTTTTTGTTATCCTCATAACCTTACTCTTTCCTGTATTCACTTTTAATTTTCTTCTTTTGCACACCCTACCAAATTCATCCACCAATCTCTGCAACTTCTCTTCAGAATCTCCCAAGAGCACAGTGTCATCAGCAAAGAGCAACTGTGACAACTCCCACTTTATGTGTGATTCTTTATCTTTTAACTCCCCGCCTCTTGCCAAGACCCTCGCATTTACTTCTCTTACAACCCCATCTATAAATATATTAAACAACCACGGTGACATCACACATCCTTGTCTAAGGCCTACTTTTACTGGGAAATAATTTCCCTCTTTCCTACATACTCTAACTTGAGCCTCACTATCCTCGTAAAAACTCTTCACTGCTTTCAGTAACCTACCTCCTACACCATACACCTGCAACATCTGCCACATTGCCCCCCTATCCACCCTGTCATACGCCTTTTCCAAATCCATAAATGCCACAAAGACCTCTTTAGCCTTATCTAAATACTGTTCACTTATATGTTTCACTGTAAACACCTGGTCCACACACCCCCTACCTTTCCTAAAGCCTCCTTGTTCATCTGCTATCCTATTCTCCGTCTTACTCTTAATTCTTTCAATAATAACTCTACCATACACTTTACCAGGTATACTCAACAGACTTATCCCCCTATAATTTTTGCACTCTCTTTTGTCCCCTTTGCCTTTATACAAAGGAACTATGCATGCTCTCTGCCAATCCCTAGGTACCTTACCCTCTTCCATACATTTATTAAATAATTGCACCAACCACTCCAAAACTATATCCCCACCTGCTTTTAACATTTCTATCTTTATCCCATCAATCCTGGCTGCCTTACCCCCTTTCATTTTACCTACTGCCTCACGAACTTCCCCCACACTCACAACTGGCTCTTCCTCACTCCTACAAGATGTTATTCCTCCTTGCCCTATACACGAAATCACAGCTCCCCTATCTTCATCAACATTCAACAATTCCTCAAAATATTCCCTCCATCTTCCCAATACCTCTAACTCTCCATTTAATAACTCTCCTCTCCTATTTTTAACTGACAAATCCATTTGTTCTCTAGGCTTCCTTAACTTGTTAATCTCACTCCAAAACTTTTTCTTATTTTCAACAAAATTTGTTGATAACATCTCACCCATGTCCATGGGGAAGTGGAAAAGAATCTTTCCTCCGTAAGCCATGCGTGTCGTATGAGGCGACTAAAATGCCGGGAGCAATGGGCTAGTAACCCCTTCTCCTGTATACAATTACTAAAAAAGAGAAGAAGAAAAACTTTATAAAACTGGGTTGCTTAAATGTGCGTGGATGTAGTGCGGATGACAAGAAACAGATGATTGCTGATGTTATGAATGAAAAGAAGTTGGATGTCCTGGCCCTAAGCGAAACAAAGCTGAAGGGGGTAGGAGAGTTTCAGTGGGGGGAAATAAATGGGATTAAATCTGGAGTATCTGAGAGAGTTAGAGCAAAGGAAGGGGTAGCAGTAATGTTAAATGATCAGTTATGGAAGGAGAAAAGAGAATATGAATGTGTAAATTCAAGAATTATGTGGATTAAAGTAAAGGTTGGATGCGAGAAGTGGGTCATAATAAGCGTGTATGCACCTGGAGAAGAGAGGAATGCAGAGGAGAGAGAGAGATTTTGGGAGATGTTAAGTGAATGTATAGGAGCCTTTGAACCAAGTGAGAGAGTAATTGTGGTAGGGGACTTGAATGCTAAAGTAGGAGAAACTTTTAGAGAGGGTGTGGTAGGTAAGTTTGGGGTGCCAGGTGTAAATGATAATGGGAGCCCTTTGATTGAACTTTGTATAGAAAGGGGTTTAGTTATAGGTAATACATATTTTAAGAAAAAGAGGATAAATAAGTATACACGATATGATGTAGGGCGAAATGACAGTAGTTTGTTGGATTATGTATTGGTAGATAAAAGACTGTTGAGTAGACTTCAGGATGTACATGTTTATAGAGGGGCCACAGATATATCAGATCACTTTCTAGTTGTAGCTACACTGAGAGTAAAAGGTAGATGGGATACAAGGAGAATAGAAGCATCAGGGAAGAGAGAGGTGAAGGTTTATAAACTAAAAGAGGAGGCAGTTAGGGTAAGATATAAACAGCTATTGGAGGATAGATGGGCTAATGAGAGCATAGGCAATGGGGTCGAAGAGGTATGGGGTAGGTTTAAAAATGTAGTGTTAGAGTGTTCAGCAGAAGTTTGTGGTTACAGGAAAGTGGGTGCAGGAGGGAAGAGGAGCGATTGGTGGAATGATGATGTAAAGAGAGTAGTAAGGGAGAAAAAGTTAGCATATGAGAAGTTTTTACAAAGTAGAAGTGATGCAAGGAGGGAAGAGTATATGGAGAAAAAGAGAGAAGTTAAGAGAGTGGTGAAGCAATGTAAAAAGAGAGCAAATGAGAGAGTGGGTGAGATGTTATCAACAAATTTTGTTGAAAATAAGAAAAAGTTTTGGAGTGAGATTAACAAGTTAAGAAAGCCTAGAGAACAAATGGATTTGTCAGTTAAAAATAGGAGAGGAGAGTTATTAAATGGAGAGTTAGAGGTATTGGGAAGATGGAAGGAATATTTTGAGGAATTGTTAAATGTTGATGAAGATAGGGAAGCTGTGATTTCGTGTATAGGGCAAGGAGGAATAACATCTTGTAGGAGTGAGGAAGAGCCAGTTGTGAGTGTGGGGGAAGTTCGTGAGGCAGTAGGTAAAATGAAAGGGGGTAAGGCAGCCGGGATTGATGGGATAAAGATAGAAATGTTAAAAGCAGGTGGGGATATAGTTTTGGAGTGGTTGGTGCAATTATTTAATAAATGTATGGAAGAAGGTAAGGTACCTAGGGATTGGCAGAGAGCATGCATAGTTCCTTTGTATAAAGGCAAAGGGGATAAAAGAGAGTGCAAAAATTATAGGGGGATAAGTCTGTTGAGTGTACCTGGTAAAGTGTATGGTAGAGTTATAATTGAAAGAATTAAGAGTAAGACGGAGAATAGGATAGCAGATGAACAAGGAGGCTTTAGGAAAGGTAGGGGGTGTGTGGACCAGGTGTTTACAGTGAAACATATAAGTGAACAGTATTTAGATAAGGCTAAAGAGGTCTTTGTGGCATTTATGGATTTGGAAAAGGCGTATGACAGGGTGGATAGGGGGGCAATGTGGCAGATGTTGCAAGTGTATGGTGTAGGAGGTAGGTTACTGAAAGCAGTGAAGAGTTTTTACGAGGATAGTGAGGCTCAAGTTAGAGTATGTAGGAAAGAGGGAAATTTTTTCCCAGTAAAAGTAGGCCTTAGACAAGGATGTGTGATGTCACCGTGGTTGTTTAATATATTTATAGATGGGGTTGTAAGAGAAGTAAATGCGAGGGTCTTGGCAAGAGGCGTGGAGTTAAAAGATAAAGAATCACACACAAAGTGGGAGTTGTCACAGCTGCTCTTTGCTGATGACACTGTGCTCTTGGGAGATTCTGAAGAGAAGTTGCAGAGATTGGTGGATGAATTTGGTAGGGTGTGCAAAAGAAGAAAATTAAAGGTGAATACAGGAAAGAGTAAGGTTATGAGGATAACAAAAAGATCAGGTGATGAAAGATTGAATATCAGATTGGAGGGAGAGAGTATGGAGGAGGTGAACGTATTCAGATATTTGGGAGTGGACGTGTCAGCAGATGGGTCTATGAAAGATGAGGTGAATCATAGAATTGATGAGGGAAAAAGAGTGAGTGGTGCACTTAGGAGTCTGTGGAGACAAAGAACTTTGTCCTTGGAGGCAAAGAGGGGAATGTATGAGAGTATAGTTTTACCAACGCTCTTATATGGGTGTGAAGCGTGGGTGATGAATGTTGCAGCGAGGAGAAGGCTGGAGGCAGTGGAGATGTCATGTCTGAGGGCAATGTGTGGTGTGAATATAATGCAGAGAATTCGTAGTTTGGAAGTTAGGAGGAGGTGCGGGATTACCAAAACTGTTGTCCAGAGGGCTGAGGAAGGGTTGTTGAGGTGGTTCGGACATGTAGAGAGAATGGAGCGAAACAGAATGACTTCAAGAGTGTATCAGTCTGTAGTGGAAGGAAGGCGGGGTAGGGGTCGGCCTAGGAAGGGTTGGAGGGAGGGGGTAAAGGAGGTTTTGTGTGCGAGGGGCTTGGACTTCCAGCAGGCATGCGTGAGCGTGTTTGATAGGAGTGAATGGAGACAAATGGTTTTTAATACTTGACGTGCTGTTGGAGTGTGAGCAAAGTAACATTTATGAAGGGATTCAGGGAAACCGGCAGGCCGGACTTGAGTCCTGGAGATGGGAAGTACAGTGCCTGCACTCTGAAGGAGGGGTGTTAATGTTGCAGTTTAAAAACTGTAGTGTAAAGCACCCTTCTGGCAAGACAGTGATGGAGTGAATGATGGTGAAAGTTTTTCTTTTTCGGGCCACCCTGCCTTGGTGGGAATCGGCCGGTGTGATAATAAAAAATAAAATCTCACCCACTCTCTCATTTGCTCTCTTTTTACATTGCTTCACCACTCTCTTAACCTCTCTCTTTTTCTCCATATACTCTTCCCTCCTTGCATCACTTCTACTTTGTAAAAACTTCTCATATGCTAACTTTTTCTCCCTTACTACTCTCTTTACATCATCATTCTACCAATCGCTCCTCTTCCCTCCCGCACCCACTTTCCTGTAACCACAAACTTCTGCAGAACACTCCAACACTACATTTTTAAACCTACCCCATACCTCTTCGACCCCAATGCCTATGCTCTCATTAGCCCATCTATCCTCCAGTAGCTGTTTATATCTTACCCTAACTGCCTCCTCTTTTAGTTTATAAACCTTCACCTCTCTCTTCCCTGATGCTTCTATTCTCCTTGTATCCCATCTACCTTTTACTCTCAGTGTAGCTACAACTAGAAAGTGATCTGATATATCTGTGGCCCCTCTATAAACATGTACATCCTGAAGTCTACTCAACAGTCTTTTATCTACCAATACATAATCCAACAAACTACTGTCATTTCGCCCTACATAATATCTTGTATACTTACTTATCCTCTTTTTCTTAAAATATGTATTACCTATAACTAAACCCCTTTCTATACAAAGTTCAATCAAAGGGCTCCCATTATCATTTACACCTGGCACCCCAAACTTACCTACCACACCCTCTCTAAAAGTTTCTGCTACTTTAGCATTCAGAACCCCTACCACAATTACTCTCTCACTTGGTTCAAAGGCTCCTATACATTCACTTAACATCTCCCAAAATCTCTCTCTCTCCTCTACATTCCTCTCTTCTCCAGGTGCATACACGCTTATTATGACCCACTTTTCGCATCCAACCTTTACTTTAATCCACATAATTCTTGAATTTACGCATTCATATTCTCTTTTCTCCTTCCATAACTGAACCTTCAACATTACTGCTACCCCTTCCTTTGCTCTAACTCTCTCAGATACTCCAGATTTAATCCCATTTATTTCCCCCCACCAAAACTCCCCTACCCCCTTCAGCTTTGTTTCGCTTAGGGCCAGGACATCCAACTTCTTTTCATTCATAACATCAGCAATCATCTGTTTCTTGTCATCCGCACTACATCCACGCACATTCAAGCATCCCAGTTTTATAAAGTTTTTCTTCTTCTCTTTTTTAGTAAATGTCTACAGGAGAAGGGGTTACTAGCCCATTGCTCCCGGCATATAAAAAAAAAAAAATGCAAAGAACATGAAATAGTTTACAGTGAAGTTCAGTGGAGTTTTGGACTGAGCGCCAGCTGTAGGGAGAATGATGCACATGTTCTGGCAGGTCGTGTTTGTTTGGTCAAGTGCCGAGCAAACGGTCGACTACTGAGCTATTTTTTTTTACCGAACAAAGCGTTTGGGTACCAAACTGTTCGAGTACGGAGTTGTTTGAGTACCAAGGTTCCCCTGTATATGAATAAGTCAATAAACACGTATTATACAAAGTTGTCTAGAGTACAGTAACATTTCATGATGATTTTGTAATATTGCAGTATTTGATAATTTTACAATAATGATAAACCATTTATAATACTGTAGTTTATAATCTTTAAATAAAAACTAACATTAAAGGTAATCATCTTTCCTAAATTTACCCTTCACCACATTTTGTCTTTAATTTTTAGAGCATTAACTCACTGCTTTTGATGTTGTAGACAGTTTTCCATCACCTTCAGGAGGAACATACGGCTCAAAAGTTCCTGCTGTAGATGAGATTACTATAGGCTTTTCCTGCCAAGGACGTGTAGGCTGAATGCCCTTCTCCTTCATCTGAAAAACAAATGGGTAATCTCATAATGGAAAGAGAGGTGTTCTGGAGAAAGAATACACTAGGCAAAATTTACATGTAAGAGAAACCCATTTCCTCATACTCCCAAAACTGAATATGCATTCCATGTACAGTATAGTTAAATATTTAATCCAAATTTTGATTGAAGCAGCAGACATGCAACTGCAGCCTTTGTGATCGTCAATATGGCTTCAGGAAAGGTTATTCTGCTGCTGATCTGTTGTTAAACCTCTCCACTAAGTGGCACCAGTCACTGGATGAATCCAAAGTCAGCTGTGTGGTAGCACTGGACATTGCTGGTGCTTTCGACCAGGTGTGGCACCAGGGCCTCTTAGCAAAACTTCAAGCACTGGAAATTGCAGGCTCTACGCTATGTTTCCTCAGTGATTACCTTCATGGTAGATCTCTAAGTGTAGTTCTCAATGGAACGGAATCAGCAAGACATCCTATTGGGGCAAGTGTTCCACAAGGAAGCGTGCTGGGGCCATTGTTATGGAATGTCTCCTTCAATGACCTTCATCTCATCCCAGAATCACATACATATGCAGACGACTGTACACTGACATTCACTTATCCAAGAGAAGAAATGCCAGCTGCTCTAAGCTACATCAATCACCAGCTAAGAGCTATATCAGCTTGGGGAAATAGATGGCAAGTAACATTTGCACCTGAGAAAACGCAAATGATGATCGCCTCTAGGCACCATGATGGTAATGCTGGTGCAGTAGTAAGGATGAATGGGAGGGTGTTGGCACCTGGAGAAGGAGTTGATAGCCTTGGGGTGAAATTTGACTCCAAACTAACCATGAAGAACCATGTTGTAAATCTTGCAAACAAGGCAGCCAGGAAGCTTACAGCACTTCGCCGTATCTCGCATCTGCTTGACAGTAGGGGTTGCAAGATTCTGTACGAGGCACAAGTACACTCACACCTTGAGTATGCTCCACTTTCTTGGTTTGCCTGCCCCCCCCCCCTCTTATCTGCGACTGCTTGACAGAGTAGAGAACAGAGCAAGATGTCTCATCTCTTGCCTGGACCCATCCTGGATAGATCTGTCATTTCAGCAGAGCCTTCAACACAGGAGGGATGTGGGTGGCCTTACTGTTATGTACAAGGCCAATATTGTCAAAGTACCACACTTGGATACACTTCAAGGACAGCGTGAAACAAGCTTTTATGCCACAAGACAGGCAGAAAGCAGCAACTTCACTCTGGCTGTACCCTTCTCCAGAACATCACTCCATCTGAGATCATATATACCCAGGATGACTCAAGTGTGGAACACATTCGTACAGCATAATGATGTCAACGAGATAAAGTCAGTTGATCAAATGAAAATGCTGGCCCACAGATGGCCCCAATTTCATCCTGTTCCCTACTTGTATGTCTCATAACAATAAAAATGCTTTCAAATGAGCTGATGTAGGTAACAGCTCTACGCTTGCCAATAAAGTTAGGAATCCTTAACCTGTAAATAGCTTGTCAATAAAGCTAGGGATCCTTAACCTTGTCAAACCCTGTGTAAAAAAAAAAAAGCCTTTAATTAAGCAAAGACTGCACATGATAAAAACAAGTCTTTCCCAACAAATAATATGACACGATGGCTGGCATCTGTGATAAATATGAGGTGGTGGTGCTCAGGTTACATACTGTTGAGAATATGGATGGATGGTGAAGAAATGTGGATATTTGTTTTGTATTGGATGATAGCAATAGGTTAATTTTATCATATACACTGGCATTTTGTAGTGAAGTTTTGATTATGGCATCATGGGTTATTTGCAGTCATACTGGACATGAAGCCTCATTGAGAACCACATAAACTTATTGCACATATATGAGAGATTTCTCTCATTTTTCTAAGCTTCTACAATCATTATTGCTTGCTGTATTACTGTTTATAGTTTTGGGTAAAATAAGTCAACTCTATCTGTCTACAAGTTTCCTAAGGTTTCTGAAAGACAAAAACAGGATTTGAGCCTGGAGGTAGAAAAACTAGAAATCACCAGAAACATTCCCTTCAAGGAAGGTGTCTTGTGCTACAGGGCTCTTGACTAAATGATTTAGAACTACCCTTTCCTTCCTCAGATCAAACCTGATTATTTAACACTCCCCATGCACTCTATGAACAGTGGTAAACACACTTAGGGGATGATAAACAGTCAAAATTAAGGAATACTGAAGCAACCCTTTGCAGATGAGGGTGCTATATCATAAAACATTTAGTATGTTTCTACACAGAAGAAATGGAAGACACCTCAGATGCCAAAGAAATACAGTGCATAGATATGAAATGCAAAGCAATAGTATGATAAGACAATGATGACAGAGGAGACTTTATTGTGCAACATTTCACTACAAATTGACTATCCAATGGCTTTATCATGTACTTCATAAATCCCTTTGAATAAGGGATACAAAGTGGAATACACACTGTAAAAAGATAAGGAATACAAACTAGGAAAACAACTAATAATGACACAAATACTACAACTGTTATCTACACTGGATGGATGAAGTGTACTCATACCAGCCAACATATAACAGCATGGAACAGTGCTAGACAGACCTAAAGTACTTGCAAGAGGAACCCCAACAAGAGTGGGAGCCATAATTAACATCACTGACACACAAATCATAAAAGTTTTTGAAACAGTTCTAATAAAGCCTCTTGTTGGCAAAATATGTATTTAATCAAAAGTCTGCTTTTGTTATACACACCTTTTATAGCAGCCCCAGTACACATCACTGATGAAGAGTTGTAATTATCAGCCCTAAACAAAATACTTGTATGTAACAAGGCTTTTATAGGATTTCCCATGTTTTTCCAGTCTAGGGAGAGCTGTTGTTCACTACATAATGATATAGTAAATCCTGAGTATATCACAGGCTGTACACTTATCAATGCATATTCAAATGGAGATTTGTCCAATATGGCTAACAAGTTTAAATTAAATGACTTTAGCAACTTGACTGCAAAACCTCAATATGGTTTAGTATAGGCTGCATCACTTGCTGGTAGTAATAGTAGATGAAGCCTTCAAATTATTAGGGAACAAGTGTAGAGATTGTATTATAATGTACATAACTATACTGCAAATACTGTAAACAGATTCTATGAATACTGAGGGACAATTATAAAAAAAATATGGTAACGGTTTTCCACGTGAACACATGATTTTACAAATACTGTAGAAATAATTACATACAGTACACTATTTTATACATTAATTACACAGGGTTTATATGGACAAATTATTATTGGGTAATATCATTTGAGAAGCTCCTCCTATAAAAGATGCACAAAGTTAAACTGTAAAGTACAGTACAGTGGACCCCCGCATAACGATGGCATCACATAGCGATTATTCCGCATACCGCTTACTTTAATCGCAAAATTTTTGCCGCGCATACCGATTAAAAACCCGCTCACCGATTTTCGTCCGAGACGCGTCCAATGTGCGCCCTCAGCCAGCCTCACATGTGCCGCCCGTGCCATTGTTTACCAGCCAGCCTCCGCGGTAACATCCAAGCATACACTCGGAATATTTCGTATTATTACAGTGTTTTCGGTGCTGTTTCTGGAAAATAAGTGACCATGGGCCCCAAGAAAGCTTCTAGTGCCAACCCTACACCAATAAGGGTGAGAATTACTATAGAAATGAAGAAAGAGATCATTGATAAGTATGAAAGTGGAGTGCGTATAGCCGACCTAGTCAAGCTGTACAAGAAACCCCAATCAACCATCGCTACTATTGTGGGCACCAGAAAGACAATCAAGGAAGCTGTTCTTGCCAAAGGTTTAACTGTGTTTTCGAAACAAAGATCGCAAGTGATGGAAGATGTTGAGAGACTCTTATTGGTGTGGATAAATGAAAAACAGATAGCAGGAGATAGCGTCTCTCAAGCGATCATATGTGAAAAGGCTAGGAAGTTGCATGAGGATTTAATTAAAAAAATGCCTGCAACTAGTGATGATGTGAGTGAATTTAAGGCCAGCAAAGGTTGGTTTGAGAGATTTAAGAAGCGTAGTGGCATCCATAGTGTGATAAGGCATGGTGAGGCTGCCAGTTCGGACCACAAAGCGGCTGAAAAATATGTGCAGGAATTCAAGGAGTACATAGACAGTGAAGGACTGAAACCTGAACAAGTGTTTAATTGTGATGAAACAGGCCTGTTCTGGAAGAAAATGCCAAGCAGGACCTACATTACTCAGGAGGAAAAGGCACTCCCAGGACATAAGCCTATGAAAGACAGGCTTACTCTTCTCATGTGTGCCAATGCTACTGGTGATTGCAAAGTGAAGCCTTTATTAGTGTATCACTCTGAAACTCCCAGAGCGTTCAGGCAAAAGAATGTCCTCAAGGATAATTTGTGTGTGCTGTGGAGGGCAAACAGTAAGGCATGGGTCACTAGGGACTTTTTCTATAACTGGTTACACCATGCATTTGCCCCCAATGTGAAAGATTACCTAACTGAAAAGAAATTAGAACTTAAGTGCCTCCTGGTGTTAGACAATGCCCCTGGTCATCCTACAGACGTGGCAGAGCGACTTTATGGGGACATGAGCTTCATTAAGGTGAAGTTTTTGCCTCCTAATACCACTCCTCTCCTGCAGCCCATGGACCAGCAGGTTATTTCCAACTTCAAGAAACTGTACACAAAAGCTCTGTTTGAAAGGTGCTTTGTAGTGACCTCAGAAACTCAACTGACTCTAAGAGAGTTTTGGAGAGATCACTTTAATATCCTCAATTGTGTAAACCTTATAGGTAAGGCTTGGGAGGGAGTGACTAAGAAGACCTTGAACTCTGCTTGGAAGAAACTGTGGCCAGAATGTGTAGACAAAAGGGATTTTGAAGGGTTTGAGGCTAACCCTGAGATGATTATGCCAGTTGAGGAATCCATTGTGGCATTGGGAAAGTCCTTGGGGTTGGAGGTTAGTGGGGAGGATGTGGAAGAGTTGGTGGAGGAGGACAATGAAGAACTAACCACTGATGAGCTGATAGATCAACTTCAAGAGCAAGAGGCCAGACCTGAGGAAACTGGTTCAGAGGAGGGGAGAGAGAAATTGAAGAAGTTGCCTACTACAAAGATTAAGGAAATCTGTGCAAAGTGGCTTGAAGTGCAAACCTTCATGGATGAAAATCACCCTCACACAGCTATTGCAAGCCGTGCTGGTGATTATTACACTGACAATGTTGTGAAACACTTTAGGCAAGTCATAAAGGAACGAGAGGTACAGGCCACTATGGACAGATATCTTGTGCGAAAGAAGTCCAGTGACTCTGAAGCTGGCCCTAGTGGCATTAAAAGAAGAAGGGAAGTAACCCCAGAAAAGGACTTGCTACCTCAAGTCCTAATGGAAGGGGATTCCCCTTCTAAACACTAACACTCTCTCTCCCCTCCTCCCATCCCATCAATCATCACCAGATCTTCAATAAAAGTAAGTGTCATGTAAGTGTGCATGCCTTTTTCAGTTTGTGTGTATTAAAATTAACATTTCATGTGGTAAAAAAAATTTTTTTTCATACTTTTGGGTGTCTTGCACGGATTAATTTTATTTCCATTATTTCTTATGGGGAAAATTCATTCACATAACGATTATTTCGCATAACAATTACCCCTCTTGCACGGATTAAAATCGTTAACCGGGGGTCCACTGTATTAAAATTGAAGAAAATAAGAGTAATACAGAACTAATTATAAAAATATTACTAGTACATAATTGCTTACAGAAATACCAAATGATCTGTGATACAAATAATACCATAAGAGATATCATCTACCAATATCATTTATTACATAATAAACTAAAACAGCAAAATTCCACTAACTTTGGCACGGATCTCATCAGGAGTCATTTTGTCTACATCATCTTTCGTATCTATTTCTGGAAGCTCTACTTTGGTCACCTGAAAAAAAATATAAGTAAAGTAGATTATAATGGAATAACGATGAGTGAATGAAAACTAATTACTGATGAATGAGAGTACAGTACAGTGTAAGTGGAATGGTATGTGAATATCGACATTTTGAAACAAAGAAGACACTTTAATGCAGTACTGAAAAAGCTTGTTAACCAAGAAGAAACACTACCAGTTATAATGCTTTCTCAGCCGTATTGAACTGTCTTACTTATTCTAGCACAATATAGTATTATACTTGTATGAAAATTGAGTCTGAGATTAGAACAGGACTTTTAGCCACATACAGTCTGTAGGACTAACAACCGCAAGTACCTCAGATGTCCAAAGGAAGGCTGTGGGTCAACTTGTCGGTCTTCAGTTATCATATTTTCATTTCACATGCACAGGCATAAATGTTAAAAGTTACAAAAACTGTGTGCTAATGAGCCAGTATGAGCCAGGATGTACAAGATATACAAGATGAGTTAACTGAAAAAAATCTAATCAGTTTACAAATAATGCTTGAAAAATTTATGAGATCAAAGCAAACTCTACTACAGGTTTCATTGGTTTAAAATATACAGTAGTATCAAGTTCCTTACCTTCAACCACCTATCCTTTTTGAATTTAGGATTATAATGCTTTCGCTTGAAGGCAAAATTGGGACGAAAATACTTGTAGTTGGGGTCCTTCGGTGTATAGTAGCTGCGACTGTGTGGTGTTAAACAAACATAACTAGGAGGAGTCTGGAAGAAATCACAAGGCATTACAGTCATCTCAGCAAAGGAAGGTGTTCATAATATAATTCCTGTAATTAAAAACTAAAAAAAAAAAAAGAAAAAAAAAATAAGCAAGCTGCCTCCTTAAATTTTTTTTGGTGTGAATCAGATACCAATCTACAATATTTACTCTTACTGATGCTTTTAGTACAAGACATAACTATAATAAATACCTCGTTAGATGTTCATGTCCATTTACCTAACATACAGTCAGAAATGTTACATATAATTTTAAAAGGCTCTACCACTGAGCTACACGAGAATATGAATTGGAATACGTAGGTGTCAAAAATATGCACATATATAAGTACACCTTTAGGAGACTGTTTGCTTATATTTTCAAGAAATGCCAGGGTAACTTTTGGAGTGTCATTTGCCATTATTGCCAAACACAGATCACTGGCTAAATGATTGTGACTTTTCAATCTTTAATCACTGATTTGGTAAAAAAAATTTTTTTTTTTTCAACAAGTCGGCCGTCTCCCACCGAGGCAGGGTGACCCAAAAAAGAAAAAAAAAATCCCCAAAAAGAAAATACTTTCATCATCATTCAACACTTTCACCACACTCACACATTATCACTGTTTTTGCAGAGGTGCTCAGAATACAACAGCTTAGAAGCATATACGTATAAAGATACACAACATATCCCTCCAAACTGCCAATATCCCAAACCCCTCCTTTAAAGTGCAGGCATTGTACTTCCCATTTCCAGGACTCAAGTCCGACTATATGAAAATAACCAGTTTCCCTGAATCCCTTCACTAAATATTACCCTGCTCACACTCCAACAGATCGTCAGGTCCCAAGTATCATTCGTCTCCATTCACTCCTATCTAACACGCTCATGCACGCTTGCTGGAAGTCCAAGCCCCTCGCCCACAAAACCTCCTTTACTCCCTCTTTCCAACCCTTTCGAGGACGACCCCTACCCCTCCTTCCTTCCCCTATAGATTTATATGCTTTCCATGTCATTCTACTTTGATCCATTCTCTCTAAATGACCAAACCACCTCAACAACCCCTCTTCTGCCCTCTGACTAATGCTTTTATTAACTCCACACCTTCTCCTAATTTCCACACTCCGAATTTTCTGCATAATATTTACACCACACATTGCCCTTAGACAGGACATCTCCACTGCCTCCAACCGTCTCCTCGCTGCTGCATTTACCACCCAAGCTTCACATCCATATAAGAGTGTTGGTACTACTATACTTTCATACATTCCCTTCTTTGCCTCCATAGATAACGTTTTTTGACTCCACATATACCTCAACGCACCACTCACCTTTTTTCCCTCATCAATTCTATGATTAACCTCATCCTTCATAAATTCATCCGCCGACACGTCAACTCCCAAGTATCTGAAAACATTCACTTCTTCCATACTCCTCCTCCCCAATTTGATATCCAATTTTTCTTTATCTAAATCATTTGATACCCTCATCACCTTACTCTTTTCTATGTTCACTTTCAACTTTCTACCTTTACACACATTCTCAAACTCATCCACTAACCTTTGCAATTTTTCTTTAGAATCTCCCATAAGTACAGTATCATCAGCAAAAAGTAACTGTGTCAATTCCCAGTTTGAATTTGATTTCCCATAATTTAACCCCACCCCACTCCCGAACACCCTAGGATTTACTTCTTTTACAACCCCATCTATAAATATATTAAACAACCATGGTGACATTACACATCCCTGTCTAAGACCTACTTTTACCGGGAAGTATTTTCCCTCTCTTCTACACACCCTAACCTGAGCCTCACTATCCTCATAAAAACTCTTTACAGCATTTAGTAACTTACCACCTATTCCATATACTTGCAACATCTGCCACATTGCTCCTCTATCCACTCTATCATATGCCTTTTCTAAATCCATATATGCAATAAAAACCTCCCTACCTTTATATAAATACTGTTCACATATATGCTTCAATGTAAACACTTGATCTACACATCCCCTACCCACTCTGAAGCCTCCCTGCTCATCCGCAATCCTACATTCTGTCTTACCTCTAATTCTTTCAATTATAACCCTACCGTATACTTTTCCTGGTATACTCAGTAAACTTATTCCTCTATAATTTTTACAATCTCTTTTGTCCCCTTTCCCTTTATATAAAGGGACTATACATGCTCTCCGCCAATCCCTAGGTACCTTCCCCTCTTTCATACATTTATTAAACAAAAGTACCAACCACTCCAACACTATATCCCCCCCTGCTTTTAACATTTCTGTCATGATCCCATCAGTTCCAGCTGCTTTACCCCCTTTCATTCTACGTAATGCCTCACGTACCTCCACCACACTTACATTCTGCTCTTCTTCACTCCTAAAAGATGGTATACCTCCCTGGCCAGTGCATGAAATTACCGCCTCCCTTTCTTCCTCAACATTTAAAAGTTCCTCAAAATATTCTCGCCATCTACCTAATACCTCCCTCTCCCCATCTACTAACTCCCCTACTCTGTTTTTAACTGACAAATCCATACTTTCCCTAGGCTTTCTTAACTTGTTTAACTCACTCCAAAATTTTTTCTTATTTTCATTAAAATTTCTTGACAGTGCCTCTCCCACTCTTTCATCTGCTCTCCTTTTGCACTCTCTCACCACTCTCTTAACCTTTCTTTTACTCTCCATATACTCTGCTCTTCTTATAACACTTCTGCTTTGTAAAAACCTCTCGTAAGCTACCTTTTTCTCTTTTATCACACCCTTTACTTCATCATTCCACCAATCACTCCTCTTTCCTCCTGCCCCCACCCTCCTATAACCACAAACTTCTGCCCCACATTCTAATACTGCATTTTTAAAACTATTCCAACCCTCTTCAACCCCTCCACTACTCATCTTTGCACTAGCCCACCTTTCTGCCAATAACTGGATTTAATTCAATACAGAACATGTGGAACCTCATTATCACTAATTACTGCCAAAATGCTTTGTATAATAAGTGGCTTTCAATGAAGTAGTTATATAAGTCAATCGCCTTAATTGTATAACATGCTGTACTCCTCTTTATAAAGTTTGTTTGTTGGAGCTACCTGGCATGGCTGTGTCCACTATCCCCAAAACTGCAAGTGCCATTAAGTAGGTGTGGGAGGGAACTGACTCTTCTATCAATGTATATTTTAACCCTATTAATGCATCATGAGGAAGGGTAAGTCTACAAAATACTAGGTCAAGTGAGTAACCCATACATATTTCAGTATTTTGTTTAAAACAATAATTCATGGTGAGCATTCTTATTATCTATGTGATAAGTTTATGCACATAGATATATCTAGAATGTTTCTTGTAGATGCTTTAGGATATAACACTGTTAGGTTTATATTGTAATTAAACCAAAGAATGACTCCTCCACTCATAAGCAAATAACAAATAAGTTTAGCTTCTGAACCTGACATTAGCAGGATATTATCTTGTTATCACATTCATGTGGAGCACTAAACCCATATTGGGTAATACAGCACCTGGGGAATGGGAGGTACTCAGGTTTGATCCAAGAAGGCAGATCCAATTCCTTGGATCAAAGAACCTTTCTCGAGGGAATGAAGCTGTCTGTAAATAAATCACTTCTGTACTGATATTAATTATAATATTTATAGGGAAGCTCTGGCCCGGTGGCCTGGTGGCTAAAGCTCCCGCTTCACACACGGACGGCCCGGGTTCGATTCCCGATGGGTAGAAACATTTCGACGTTTCCTTACACCTGTTGTCCTGTTCACCTAGCAGCAAATAGGTACCTGGGTGTTAGTCGACTGGTGTGGGTCGCATCCTGGGGGACGTGATTAAGGACCCCAATGGAAATAAGTTAGACAGTCCTCAAAAACGCACTGACTTTCTTGGGTTATCCTGGGTGGCTAACCCTCCGGGGTTAAAAATCCGAACAAAATCTTATCTTATCTTATCTTAAGACTTCAGTAGTCTTACAGCACCTGGGAAATGGGTCGCAATCAAGGTGAAGAGTAGCTCTAATCCTCTGGATCACGAGATAAGATAAGATAAGATAAGATTTCGTTCGGATTTTTAACCCTGGAGGGTTAGCCACCCAGGATAACCCAAGAAAGTCAGTGCGTCATCGAGGACTGTCTAACTTATTTCCATTGGGGTCCTTAATCTTGTCCCCCAGGATGCGACCCACACCAGTCGACTAACACCCAGGTACCTATTTGCTGCTAGGTGAACAGGACAACAGGTGTAAGGAAAAGTGTCGAAATGTTTCCACCCGCCGGGAATCGAACCTGGGCCCTCCGTGTGTGAAGCGGGAGCTTTAGCCACCAGGCCAACGGGCCACCACCAGGCCACGAGCCTTACATCTGCATTCGGCTACCTTCTAGAAGAAACATTCATGGGGAAGCATTAAACCTGCAGGGGTCATAGAGCAGCTGGGTAATGGGAGGCAACCAGGTTCCATCTGAGGAAGAGCAGGGTAGCTCAAATTCCTTTTTATTATAATCATGGGGAGCACTAAACCCGTAGGATTATACAGCGCATGTGAGGGGGGATGGAATTTGTGCATGGGGCTCAACAACAAGTAACCATCTCAGACCACTAATTACCCAACAAAAGGCTGCAGTTAGAATGATAACAAATTCTCACTATAGGCAGCACACTCCACCAATATTCAATACACTAAACCTCCTCACCATACAAAACATCCATACTTACTACTGCACCTATTACATACATAGAACACTTAACTCTGATATTAACCCTCCCCTCAAACATCTCCTTACCAACCTCAACAGAACACATGACCATAACACAAGGCACAGATCACTCTTTGATCCTCGTGTCCATCTCACACTATGCAAAAACTCAATGCACATAAAAGGCCCTAAAATCTGGAATTCATTACCTGTAAATATAAAAGAAACACTACCTGTTTATAAATTCAAGTCTCTTCTCAAAGATCACTTACTCACCCAAAACCAAATAAATACTGAATAACTGAACCTTATAAATTGTATATCTTAAATGTTTCTCACAATTATATCACATAAATGTTAAACCTAAAACCCAATCTAACTTTATTATTTTTTAAATACACTACCTAACAGAATACTCCATTCTACTGAATGTACAACAATGCATACAACCATATGACCTGTCTTTGTAATACTCACTTGTGCTTTATAGTAATCTGTTTACATTAATGTTTTATCACTGATTTCATCATTGCTTAGTTAATCTTAAGTTAATTTTAAGCCAGCCCGTAATGCTATGCATAGTATAAGTGGCTTTGGCATACTGCTCTTACCTGTATTTGTTGTACCTCTGTATGTGTGCTCAAATTTTTAAATAAATAAAATAAATAAATAAATAAATTCAGGGAACCGGAGCACAGATCCAATCACCAGCGTCACGGAATTTCCCTTGAGGGGTAAAATTCCTTTGACCAGGAGCCCTTCACATAAATTTAAGTTGTTTAATTAAGTAACTATTATTAATATTAACATTATAATCAAAACCAAGCGCTAGTATTACTAATATAAACTTACAAATAGCGTTAACCGAGATAAGGAACTTGTAATTCTGGCTGCCATTGTTTGTGTTGAGGTTGTTAAAGGCAACTAAAGCTTACATCTTATTGAGGCCTTACCGGAGTTTAATAATAATAATAATAATAATAATAATAATAATAAATAATGGTAATAATTATTATTATTATTATTATTATTATTATTATTATTATTATCAAAAAGAAGCGCTAAGCCACAAGGGCTATACAGAGCTGCAGGACAGGAAGGAAGCAGGGGTATCAGGTGGCAAAAGGGAGAGGGATAATTAGTAGGGTACGGAGAACAGCGGAGCAGTGGATAGTACATGGGTACAGGGTAGCAAAAGATTGAGGTAGAAAGGGCTGAGGGGATTATTATTATTATGATCACAGGGAAGCGCTAAACCCGTAGGATTATACAGCGCATGTGGGGGGGATGGAAGGTATTCAGGCTCAATTCAGGGAACCGGAGCACAGATCCAATTCCCTAAATCAAGAGCCCCTCACCAGCGTCAAGGTACCTCCCTTGAGGGGAGGGCTGAGGGGAGTGCGAAAGGTATCGTCATCAGAGTTTGTGGAGTAAGTCAGTTGTCAAGAAGTCAATGAGAGAGTCAGGATTAAAGGAGGGTCCATCAGCAAGAAGAGAAGGTAGAGAGATAGTAGAGTGGAGACGACGTTGGAGGTAAATTCTGCGTGCTCGTTGATAGAGGGGGCAGTCTAATAGAATGTGACTAACAACAGGCGCAAAGAAACGCCCAATTTTTCCACCCCTTCGTCGGGAATCAACCCCGAAACCTCACCGTGAGAAGCGAGAGGTTTTGCCACCAGGCCACTGAAAATTTAAATATATATTGCATTTGTAATAATCTCCACAAACTTTATATCAAATTATTTCACTAAAAATTACATTATTATTATTATAATCATGGGGGAAGCGCTAAACCCATAGGATTATACATCGCCGGTGGGGGGAGGGGGAATGGAAAGTATTCAGGCTCAATTCAGGGAACTGGAGCACAGATGCAATTCCCTAGATCAAGAGCCCCTCACCAGCATCAAGGAACTTCCCTTGAGAGGGCTAAAACTTACAAATTGTTTACAAAGTTGGTTTAAGGATGTCTCAAATGCTCTGCATAACCAGTGATTTTCTGTAAATAATGTCATTAATGTCACCTTTTCTGATTCAAGAGTAAGCCATAATTTGCGATACTAGTTTACCAGTGAACATATTTTGAAATGATTGAACAGCAACAGGCTTTTCGAAGCTGATATATGGCGCCCTAGTCAATTGCCAGAGTCCTGGAGTATACCAGGGAGAATATCGCAACCATGTCACAAATTGCGAAATAGGTGGGGGGAAAAGGGCTGGAGCCTCTGGTAGGCGATTATATAATTATAAACCATACCACGGGTGGGTATAGAACCCGCGATCAGAAAGTCTCAAAACTCCAGACCGTCACGTTAGCCACAGGGCCAGCTAGCCACAATAAGATTCGTCCAACTAGGTATATTTCTACACCATAGGCAGGTTAGCATGGTTTTGGAGTTTTGAGACTCTCTGATCGCGGGCCTCTTCAAGGGGGGCTCCTTGTTGTGGTGAAGAGGCTCTTGGTCTGAGGAATCAGACCTGTCGGTCTCCTTCCTCAGACCGAACCTAATTACCCCCCAATCCCCCCTCCCTTTCCCATCCTCCCATTTTTCCTTTCCTCCTCCTCCTCCTCCCCACCCCTCCCTTTTGCCCTTCCTCTTTTTGGCCTTTGGGATTTCTCCCACAGGCGCGCTAGTTCCTAGGTAGGGGAAAGGATACCGGGCTCCATCCCATTCCGTTGAGGTTCTTGGAGGTGGCGTAGTTTGCCGTGGAATCTGGATCGCCTGGGGATGTTCCGATCCTTCTCCGGTATCCCAGAGTAGCTTTGGGTGTCTTTCGGGCGACGGGTATATCTCTGGAAGCCACCTTTCGGATTCCGGGGGTGGTGACCGAAGGAGGTATGCTTTGTGGAGGATATCCGGCCACCCTCTCTTTTGTCCACCGAGGTAGCTCGGCAGATGTGAGGTTGCTATCCCGGATTGCTGGTTTACTGGCATGAAGGGGAGGGTATGGCACGGGTTCCATGCTGCATCTGCGCTACTAGCGGTGCTGAGGTTCTCTTGGGCGCAGAGGGAGATTTCCGGCCCTTTCATTCCTCCTGGGAACTATTCCTCCCCGCTCCCCCCTTTTTTTTATTCTTTTTTTTATTTTTATTTTCTTTTCTTCTTTCTTTTTTTTTCTTAAAAACAAAAAGCAAAGGAGTAACCTAACCATGGAGAACCCAATCCATGAACCCACTACCCCCGGCCCCTTCTTGATACCACACCCCATTCTGACTCTGCTTTGTTTCTAGACCACTCTTCGGACACTCCTGATGCCCCTGTACCTCTTGCTGGTGCTGTTTCCTCACCCGCTTCAGGTACCGGGGCTTCGACTGACTCCTTCGATTTGTCTGACCTCCACTCTCCTTTGACTATGTTTCCGGCCTCTCCCTCTACGGTACGGCAATTTTCGAATCGTCAGCCCATTTCACGCCGGACCAACTCCGGTCCTACTCCTAAATGCTAACGTCAATCTCCTGATGATGCTCCTTCGTTACCTTCCCATTCTACTCGGAAAAGACCGACATGTCATGCACTCCCTCTCCACGCTCAGTTTCAGACCACACAATGGAATAAATTCTTTACTTTAAGACCGACTTCTTCTGCCTATCTTTCTGACCATAGTATTGGCAAAGCGCTCCTGCATCATGTTGGTAGAGATATTTCATTTCATGCTCTCAAGAGCGGTACGCTCATCATCACTGTCCAGAATGCTACCCAAGCTCATGATCTTTCTCTCCTTTCGAATATCGATACTACTCCTATCACTATTGAAAAACATCTTTCTCTCAATTCTTGTAGTGGTACTGTCATTCTGCCCCATACCATAGTCCAACAGAATTTCCAGTCATGTGGCAATGACATTCTTGAACAGCTGGAACTCCAGGATCTCCCAATCCTCAAAGTAGACACTTATGTCCTTCCTGCCCGTGGGCGGAGACGTTACCCTTGCAATGTGGCTCATTTAACTTTTGACAGCTGAGAACTCCCGTTCTCTGTATATGTCGCAGGACATTGGTTACAAGTTCGAAAGGTGATACCTACACTGCAACAGTGTAGAAATTGCTGGCGTTTTGGTCACCCAGCAAAATATTGCAGATCTATAGCCGAATGCCCAGTCTGTGGTGCCGACGACCATTCTAATACATCTTGCAGTCAACCTCCATCTTGCCTTTATTGTAATGAAGCTCACCCTTCGTACTCTCGCCGTTGCCAGGTCTACTTAAATGAACGTGAAATCCGTTGCCTCAAAGAGGCAGAAGGTCTCCCTTATGCTATGGAGTTACTCATCTCTGCCTCCAAGGGAGACTACCCCGTGTTTCTTATTCTCGTGTGTCAAAACATCCCCCCACTTCTGGGGTCCCATCTTCTGCAGCCTCCTCTGTTGTTACCCCTCCCATAGCCACTCTGGCATCTAATCCTTTTGCTGTCCTTGGCTCTGACGTTCCGACTACAACTCAGTCTGTTCTCACATCTTCGTGTCCTTCCTCACAAGCCCCAGTATCGACAAGATCTCGTACGACACCTTATACCAATCGCCCCTCTACTTCTTAGAAGTCCAAAAAATCCACATTGCTCAAATCTTCTTTGCCCCTTCCTTCCCTTCTTCCACCTCCACACTTTACCTTTCCAGTCTCTGTGCCTAGTTCTTCCCCTCTCTCTGGCTCTATTACAAGTGTGGAGATTCACCCTCCTCCTCGTACTATGCCTTCCACCCCCGTCCCCTCCCAAGTTTCTTCCTCTTCTGCCACTTCCCAGGTTTCTGCCTCTTCTGTCCCCCCCCCACACTTCATCTCCAGTCCCTTACACTCTTTCGTCCCCCTTTACTTTGGTACAGTCCATTACTATCCCAATCTTTACTCACCCTCCTATTTCTACCTCCAATATGGTCTCCCATACATCTTTGAATTCAGAAACACTTGAAGCCATCTCAGAATATATTGCAGAGACTAAACCTTCAATAGACACTGATTCCCTTCCTGTTCCTTCTCTTCCCTCTTTCCATCTTCACAACCCCATTCTTCGCAATGCTCCGTTCCTTCGCTGCTTGAACGTCTTCCAATGCCACCACACGTTGACTTTTCTAACCCCTCTAGCCCGTAGGTGCCTTTCCCTACGGATTCCTGGTATTTTCTTCATCGCCAATCATGGCCTATTTAAAGTGGAATATCAGCGGCCTCAGGGGTAATCGGGGTGAGCTTCAGATGTTGCTTTCCAGGTTTTCCCCTGTTGGTGCTTGCTTACAAGAACCAAAATTACACTCAGCTGTTTTCCAACCTATCTCAGGCTATAATTTATTGTATTCTTCGGATCCTTTCTCAGATGGGACCTTTAATGAAAGTGCCCTTCTTCTACGCAATGATATTCTGTACTGTCAACTATTTGTCCATACCTCACTGCATTACACTGCAGCCCGTATCCACTTGAATAAGTGGTTTACAATATGTTCTTTATATCTCTCTCCTTCTCGAGCATTTTCTATCCCAGACTTTGCCTTTCTTGTTTCATCCTTACCACCATCACTTCTGTTACTTGGTGATTTTAACGCCCACCATTTCCTCTGGGGGGGGGGGGGTCTCATTGTGACTCACGTGGCATCCAGTTGGAGGCTTTTCTCGCCTCTCACCCCCTCCATGTTTTAAATACGGGTACTCCTACCCATTTTGATCCTCGTACTCATACTCTCTCTTGCATCGATCTATCAGTCTGCTCTTCCTCCACTGCACTAGACTTCACCTGGTCTGTTCTACCGGACTTACATGACAGCGATCATTTTCCAATCATTCTTACTTCTAGTTAATATTCACCACCTTTCTGTAGCCCTCGCTGGCAATTTGATCGGGCAAATTGGGACCTTTACTTGCAGCTCACTGCTTTTAGTGCGGTTCCTTCTTCATCCTCCATTGATGAGCTCCTACACCTCTTCTCGATGTCAGTTTATACCGCAGCTTATCATTCTATAGCCCAAACCTCAGGCAAGCATTCTCAGAAGTGCGTGCGTTGGTGGTCTCCTGCTTGTGCTCGTGCAGTACGTTTGAAACGTGCTGCATGGGGCAGGTACTGATACAATAGAACCAATGAGAGACTTCTTGATTTTAAGCAGAAGCGTGCGATCGCTCGCCGTGTCATCCGTGATGCTAAACGCACTTGCTGGCGAGACTATGTTTCCACCATCACCTCTGCTTCCTCTATGAGTTCAGTCTGGAAAAAAGTGAGGAAATTGAGTGGTAAATACTCTCCTGACCCAGCTCCTGTTCTACGGGTCGCCGGTATTGATATAGCAAACCCTCTTGACATTGCCATTGAAATTGGCACTCATCTGGTCCGTATTTCCCGGGGGCTCCATCTATGCCCCTCGTTTCCTTCCTCAAAGTCTGCCAGAGAGTTAGTACCCTTGGACTTTTCTTCTCTCAGAGAAGAACAGTATAATGTGCCTTTTACACTTCAGGAACTGGAGGCAACACTCTCAGCTTGCCGATCATCGGCAGCTGGACCTGACGACATTCATATTTGTATGTTACAACATTTACATCAGTCAGCCCTTGTAGTCCTCTTACACCTCTTCAATCTTATGTTCTCCCTTGTTCTCCCTTTCCGCAAGCCAGGTACTACAGGACATGATGCCTCCCACTATTGTCCCATCGCTCTTACTAGTGCAGTTTGCAAAGTGATGGGACGTCTGGTAAATCGCTGTTTAATGTGGTATTTAGAGACACACAACAGTCTCTCCGCTAGTCAATATGGCTTTCATAAGAGCCGTTCTACCATAGACCCCTTACTACGCTTGGATACGTATGTTCGTAATGCCTTTGCAAATAATCACTCAGTTATTGCCATATTTTTTGACCTTGAGAAGGCATATGACACAACTTGGAGGTATAATATTTTGGCCCAAGCCCACTCCTTAGGCCTCCGAGGCAATCTACCATCCTTCCTTGAGAACTTTTTAACTGACAGACACTTCCGTGTTCGAGTCAATAATGTGCTTTCCTTGGACTTTGTCCAAGCTGAAGGTGTCCCTCAGGGATGTGTTCTGAGCACAACACTTTTTCTCCTTGCTATAAATGATTTGGCCTCTGTTCTTTCACCCAATATTTGGTCATCACTCTATGTTGATGACTTCACTATTGCTTGTGCAGGCACTGACTGTCATCTCATTGCAGTTTCTCTCCAGCATGCGGTCGACCGTGTTTCCACTTGGGCCACCACACATAGGTTTAACTTTTCCAGTACCAAAACTCACCAAATTATTTTCACTAGATGCTCTGTCATCTCCGATCATCCTTTGTATCTCTATGGCTCCCAAATCCCCGAACGTGATACAGTCAGGTTTCTAGGCCTTCTCTTTGACTGTAGATTATCCTGGAAACCTCACATTACCTCTCTAAAGGCAACTTGTCACAGCCAGCTAAACCTTCTTAAAACCCTTGCTCATCTTTCCTGGGGAGCTTTTCGTCGAACTCTGCTTCGCCTACATTCAGCCCTCGTTTTATCGAAACTCGATTATGGTGACCAGATTTATTCAGCGGCCTCTCCTGCTACTCTCTCTAGCCTTAACCCCATCCATCACCAAGGATTACGTTTATGCCTTGGTGCTTTTCGCTCTTCCCCTGTTGAAAGCCTCTATGCCTCATCCTTGTCTGATCGCCGTGATGCCCATTGCCTTCGCTACTATGTACGCTCTCACGATCTCCACAATCCTTCTATTTATAGAATGGTCACCAATATTAGTAGACATTCTTTATTTGTTAGCTGCCCTTGTTTGCTCTGTCCCTTTTCTCTTCGCCTACATTCGCTAGTCTTCCTTTCAGTTACCACCTTTATATGTTCATGTAGCATCTCACTTTTCCCTACCCCCCTGGGAAGTTCCAGTTGTTCGGGTCTGTTCTTTCTCACTCCCTTGCTCGAAAGCCCAACTGTCTACGGTGGCTTCCCGCTCTCTTTTTCTTGATCACTTCCACTTTCATTCTCATGCCATCGCTGTGTACGCAGATGGCTCTAAGTCTTCAGATGGTGTCAGATTCGCAGCAGTGTTTCCAGACAGCATCGTGCGAGGGCATTTACTATCTTCGGCTAGCATTTTTACTGCTGAATTGTATGCCATTCTTGCAGCACTTATTCGTATCGCATCTATGCCTGTGTCATCATTTGTGGTAGTCTCAGACTCCCTTAGTGCTCTACAGGCTATACGAAAATTTGATACATCTCACCCCCTAGTTCTCCGTATCCAACTTTGGCTACGCCGTATCTCTACCAAACATAAAGATATTGTTTTTTGTTGGGTCCCTGGTCATGTCGACGTACAGGGCAATGAACAGGCAGACACTGCTGTGCGGTCAGCAGTACATGACCTACCAATTTCCTATAGGTGTGTTCCATTTCTGGACTATTTTGCTGCAATAGCTAACCACCTTCACACCCGTTGGCAACAACGTTGGTCAACTCTGCTCGGTAACAAACTTCATTCTATTAAACCGAGCATAGGTTACTGGCCATCTTCTTGTCATCAGTGCCGAGGTTGGGAGACCACTATCTCCCGCCTTCGCATTGGCCACACTCGTCTTACTCATGGGTATCTCATGGAGAGGCACCCTGTTCCTCTCTGTGAGCAGTGTCAAGTTCCAGTATCGATTAGCCACATTCTGTTAGACTGCCCTCTCTATCAACGAGCACGCAGAATTTACCTCCAACGTCGTCTTCGTTCTACTACTCTCTCT
Source organism: Cherax quadricarinatus (assembly GCF_038502225.1). Taxonomy (NCBI): domain Eukaryota; kingdom Metazoa; phylum Arthropoda; class Malacostraca; order Decapoda; family Parastacidae; genus Cherax; species Cherax quadricarinatus. The sequence goes on along the minus strand of NC_091359.1, from coordinate 5,738,880 downwards.
TTACCTTCCCTTCTTGCTGATGGACCCTCCTTTAATCCTGACTCTCTCATTGACTTCTTGACAACGACTGATTTACTCCACAAACTCTGATGATACTTTTCGCACTCCCCTCAGCCCTTTCTAGTTCAGTCTCTTGCTGCCCTTTACCCTTTCACCATCCACTACCCCGCTGTTATCCGTAACCTATTACTCATCCATCTCCCTTTTGCCACCTGATGCCCTCGCTTCCTTCCTGCCCTGCAGCGCTGTATAGTCCTTGTGGCTTAGCGCTTCTTTTTTGATTATAATAATAATAATAATCAGCTCTTTCTAGTTCAGTCTCTTGCCGCCCTTTACCCTTTCACCATCCACTGCCCTGCTGTTATCCGTAACCTATTACTCATCCATCTCCCTTTTGTCACCTGATGCCCTCGCTTCCTTCCTGCCCTGCAGCGCTGTGTAGTCCTTGTGGCTTAGCGCTTCTTTTTTATTATAATAATCTGATCGCGGGTTCTATCCCGCCCGTGATATGGTTTGTTTGCAATCGTGTCATTACGATTTCGCGAGTCATATAATTATAATTGTGGGTAAGTGCTAAACCCGTATGATTATGCAGTGCATGTGGGGGGTATGGAAGGTATTCAGGCTCAATTTGGGGAACTGGAGCACAGACCCAATTCACTAGATCAAGAGCCCCTCACCAGCATTAAGGATCCTCCGTTGAGAGGTTATGGTAGGCAAGCCTAAAAACTCACAGGCCAGTGCACTAACCATTCATCTGCCATGGATTCAAGTCCTCACCCATTCTGTAATTTGTTTGGAATCATGTTATTACGATTTCGAGTCGTGATGAACCATCACAAATGCTCATGACAGGTAGTGCGAGACATCCTCACTCCAGCATGTCCACCACAGTTCTTATGTCAGGTGAACTCCATGCCTCAACACTAGCAGAGCCAGGGGCCTCATTTACTGATTCATCAGACTTAAATTAGAAATTCACAGAGGAATAGAAATAGTGATCAAGCTCGTGGCAATAACCAAGATTATGTGCTAAACTAGAAGTAAATAAACTCTCAACATATATACCCCCTGCTCCCACAATTTATACATTCATAAGGGAAGTGCTAAATCTGTAGGGATTATACAGTACCTGGGCAATAGGAAGCAGAGTCATTGTAACAAAGAGAACAAGTCCAGTTGCTTAGAGTAAGGTTCCCTCAAAGGAGGTTCCTTGATGCTGGTGAGGGGCTCTTGATCTAGGGAATTGCATCTGTGCTCCAGTTCCCTGCATTGAACTTGAATACTTTCCATCTCCACTGATACTGTATAATCCTTACAGATTTAGTGCTCCTCATAATTATAATAATTAGATTAAGGAATCCCCCTTGAAGAACATTATTTAAAATAAGGTTAGACATACTAACTCTGAGTTATCTATTTTTCAGCACATCAGTCATTGTCCACCAGGGCAAGACAACCCAGAGAGGAAACATTCATGATCATTCAACTATCATGCCAGAAGTAATAAAGCCACTGTGATCATAGTCTGAGAAATGGAATGTAATCATGTTATATCTGAGGAAAGGAAGAAATCTGTTCCTTAATCAGGCACTCTAATTACTGCACATAATACAACATTAAAGAGAAAAGTAAAATAGCTTTGTTAAAAATGTTGAGCTACTTAATCAAATTTCTTCAAGATCACCTACATATATTTCATTTAAAGATTTTTAACACATTTGCCATCAGCCACCAAGACTGGGGACACAAAGAAAACGTTATAGTTATAAAATTATTTTTGGTAATAAAACAAATACTATTAGTCAAAAACTTTTATTATAATATAACAATTCATTTGGCAACAAAATAGCTTAGATTAGAGAATGAGTGAAAATAAGAGAAAATTAGGAAAGAATGAGAAATTACAATGTTTGTATGGGCTGTGCATAGAGGAAACTTGAGCCCATTCACAGAACAGGTAAAAAGGATATCCTTGAAACAGCACTGAGCATTTTTTTCAGTTTTGCAAAGGAAAGTCATGTATCAAGTCTGAATCTACACTTGAAATTCTGTGGTAAAGTACAGTATGTCAAGGGGCTAGTAACTCCTTCTCCTGTATACATTACTAAAGTTAATAAGGTTAACTTTTGTTTTTCTTTTTGAGCCACCCTGCTTCAGTAGGATGTGGCCGGTTTGCTGAAGGAAGGAGTACAGTATGTTTTCATTAAAGCGCTAAATCCATAAGGCCCCTAAGAAATGAGTGGTAATTTGGTTTTTATCCAATTAAGTTTAAAAGAATAGTTGCCTCAAAATTACTCATTTATATGCTCCAAAGTGCACATATCTGGAGAAATATTACACAATGTCTAACAGTATCGCATTGTTAACTTGAACACCATTATCTAAAAACATGAAATTCATATAAGGTTGATTGCTAGTAGTTTGAATACTGCCAAGACTTAAAAATACTGATTAGAAACTACAATAAGCAACTGCCCTTGTAGACCAACATATTGCTCAAAACTGGTGTACAGGTAAACCATACCACGGACGGGGATAGAACCTGCGTTCAGCGAGTCTCAAAACTCAAGATCGTCGTGGGTTCTATCCCCGTCCGTGGTATGGTTTGTTTGCAATCGTGTCATTATGATTTCGCGAGTCGTGGTGTACAGGTATTATTACTCAGCTCTACCATAGTTAAATTTTAAGATGCACATGTCTTACTGAATGTGAAGAAAAAGTTTTCAAGAGTGTAAATTGTGCGTGTTCTGTTTGATTATAGACAACTAAAAACGAATCAGTAAGTAGTTAGTTTCATATTATGACTGACACTTGCTTCCTTCCATAGTGCAAAGACAACAGCAACTAATCAGATTACTGACCACTACTTGCTTAGCATTAATAATATCTACTGTAATAATACTGCATAAAAATACAATGGGTGTAATAAGAACTCAAGTATAGTGCAGGATATTATTACACTCACTGATGACACCCTTGCATTTAATTAAGAAAGAAAAGTACTAAACGAGGAACTTGTCACTCTGGTGAAACACAAATAAAGCAGAAACAACAATACACCTTAAAATACTCTGATATTGCACTGGTATTTTGGTATGCTGCCACCTTACAAGTATTTGTTACAACTATCTTCACTAACTTAATATCCTACCATTAACTGAACTCTCCCTTTCACTTTACTGAGCATGCCTTGCAGTCTTAAGTGAGCCTTGTATCACAGTCATATCCATCATACTATATCTGACTGTGCTAATAAACAAATTACAATAACTTAAAAGGTTAACTTGTAAATATGCATCCATACTTGATTCATTTATTTACATTTAATAAAGTATCTTTAAAAAATTATGCATAATTTATGTGATACAGAAGCACTGTATAAAGTAAATGTTGTATTAACCACCTGGTATGCTATAAAAACACACTTGCTACAGAGTATTTATAATATACGAAATTTTGTGAAATCATCATCTACAATAAAGGTCTACTCTGCACCAAGTGTTTTTATACCACATTTCTTAGCAATATGTCTTCCAACTTGAGCTGTCCAGCTTCCAACATTTATGTTCATTTCAAATACTTTCTATATGATAAACTTTTATTTGCTACTAATCTCACTTACTTTATTCTCCTTTTTATTTAAATATCCTCCTTTGTAGATGTACAACATACAGTACATATATGTGTAAATGCCAGTAACATTTCATACAGTATTTAATATAGTCCTCAAACTAGTTTATTATATAAAACTTATGCTAATAAAAAATCAACAATCTTTATCACCTGGGATTTTATTTCCTGCTTTGTGGCTCCTTCCAATTTTTATTTAATTTTGTCACATTTATATTCACACCTAATTTAATTAAAATACATCAATCAATTTTCATGCTAACATGCCAGGAGATACAGAATCTCCATTAGTACCCCCACATACTATGATGCAGGCATTAGAGCAATTATTAAAGTATGAAATTATAGTTATAAAGTGGCCAGACAAGCTATGAAGCAGCACTATGAAGAAACTTTCAGGGAACAACATCAACTATGTATCTTTATCAACTGGAAGACTAGTTTAGGAGGGCACACATGACTAAACATTCTACCACGTGTACACACATTTTTGTGCTCTTCTGATATATATGAAATTTAAAATTAAAACTAAATAACAAACCTTATAAAAAGATAACCTTCTGTTAAAACATTCTAGTTTAATAAAGCCACAAGGTCAATACTGGGGGAAGCAAAGATCACCTAACCAAAAAAATGAAGAAACCTTTAACATATACAACTAAAAGTAGAAAATCTGTCTACTGTATATATAGTACTAAACTGTTAAAATATCTGCCCTTATTGAAGAGAACCCTTGCAATAAAACATTAATAAAAAAATACTGACTATTAGAAAAGGCTTTCGAAGAGTATATATGCTTAAGAATCATACTACTTGCAAGACAGACTGAATAAGGCATATAAATCTTGGATGGATGGAAGGTGTAGGGGACATATGAAAGAAGGGTGTAAAGAAAATAGTGAACATCCAGCAGACATACATTAACATGTTAGATCACAGTGAGTATACAAGTTCTCTTTGGGATGTGACCTGCTGCTAAACTGAATGTAGTACTTTACATAATATCTGTGAAGAGACTGGGAAAATGCTGAGCTAGGAAGTCAGGATGAACAGGCAAATGGGTAATTACTACAGGAATAATGCTCAAATTATGAAAATTAGGGCATATTTACAAAGATCCTCACCATATTAAAAAGAAAATTTGGTAAACCACTGACCATTTTTACCACCCTTCAGCTGGCACTAACACTTCTCTAACACTGACTCACTCCCACTTCCCATCCTCTTTTAAAACATATAAACATGCAATATATAAATAGACAATATAAGAGAGGTTAACATTTTAGCAACTCAATACACATTAGTATCAAATGAAGAAATATAAATACAAAACCTATGAGGACACTTGTCTGAAAGTAATAAAATATAAACTGCTAAGTAGTTATGCAACTTGTGCATACAAAACCAGTATTACAGCAAAAATTTTTAGTTATAAACATGCAAGCACTAGGCCTTATTTGTTGGCTCAAAGTTCTCTCACAAAATCCTATTAAGTGGTGTGCAAAGTTTCAGTCTATGTTTAACATGATCCAATTCTAACCCAGTGAACTGCAACCTCTCCACTTTGATTGTCTCCTAAACCTCCAAAAACAAATTCTGGCCTGCAGTTTCCCTAAAACCCTCCAAATATTCAAAAAAATTGTACTACCTTGTCCATATAATCAACCATGTGTCAAATACTCTAAAAGCTTTATTGCCAGCCAAACTTGCTCACATATGCCTGCTGAATAACCCAAACTTTTTCATTCATCCATCTACCAATGTTTAACCACATAAAAAATTGTCTTTTGTTACTTGAATTACAAGTAATCCCATTTCAACAACAAAGATGTGGTACACAAAACACTGCTGTTACAGAAATCATTGACTGCATAAAAACATTTTCCAGTCCCCCACAGTAATAAACGAACATGCATTACTGAAAAATAAGAAATTCAATAAAATGTAAACTTTGGCGAATTGTAACAAGTAACAAATACTGTTCTATACACGTACCTGTATACATGCCATGTATACAAAGAAATATGACAGAACAAGCTGCTGTGACAACTGTCACAAAGCTCCTGATTTGAAATTCAGCAAATATTAATAATAATATTAAATTAGTGGAGAAGGTAAGAAGTGGGAAAGGAAGGCACCACAAGAAAAGGGAAAGAGCTGTACATCTGGGTGTGAATAGGAGGGAGCACACATATGTGGGTGTGAACAGAGGGATCGGGAGTGCACACTTGGGTGTGAATGGAAGGGGGGCACATTATGGTGTGAACATGTGGTGGTGCTCATTTGGGTTCATTTCTTGAGTTTCATTAAGTGCATCACTAAAACAATATACGTACGTACTATTACCCTTTAGCGACCTATAAAACTTAAGAGACTTCAGATCACCCATACCCCTATAAAGCTATGAAATCACTGATGAAGAGATTCAAAGGATTTGACTCAATCCCTTACTAGACAGTAAAAGTTTAACATTGTATCTTCTTACAATCAACTGATATTCTAAAAAAAGGCTTACAACTATAAAATAAACCATCTTAAACCTTTCTTCTTTCTTTCAACACACTAGCTGTATCCCACCATGGCAGGGTAGCCCAAAAAAAGAAAAACAAAAGTTTCTCTTTTTAAAATTAGTAAAATATACAGAAGGGGTTACTAGCCCCTTGCTCCCAGCATTTTAGTCACCTCTTATGACACACATAGCTTATGGAGGAAGAATTTTGTTTCACTTTCCCATGGAGATGAGTGGAAATAAGAACAAGGACTAATAAGAAAATAGAAGAACCAGAGGGGTATGTATATATACATGCTTATACATGTTTATGTAGTGTGACCTAAGTGTAAGCAGAAGTAGCAATATGTGCCTGAAATCTTGCATGTTTATGAGACAGAAAAAAAAACACCAGCAATCCTACCATCATGTAAAATGATTACAGGCCTACATTTTACACTCACCTGGCAGGATGGTAGTACCTCCCTGGGTGGTTGCTGTCTACCAACCTACTAACCATCTTAAATATACCACTGAAAATCAACTCTTGAGATTAAACTGTATACATGTAAAACTCTTACATACTTGAATGTACAAATGTTATAAATGTGAAAAAAAATTATCCCTGAATTTTTGTGTCCATTATTTAGCTATAAATAAGGAATATATATATAGATAATGCATAAGACCCACATCTGTGTATTTTTTTTTTTCAACAAGTCGGCTCTCTCCCACCGAGGCAGGGTGACCCAAAAAGAAAATACTTTCATCATCATTCTCCTGCCTGGAGAACCCATTTCACAAAGACCCGATTATTTGTAATTCCATTTACTTTTTATCATGGAAAGTGCTAAACCCTCAGGGGTCACATAGTACTCAGAGAATGCAAGGCACCGAGGTTCAATCCCAGGAATAGATGGACATGTAGAGCACCCTGGATCAAGAGCCCTTCACTGGCAAGAAGGCACCTCTAAAGAGGTTTGCAATCACAGTATTTCATAATGTTGCATATGGATGGCAAGATAACAAGTTCAGAAGAATGTTTCAAGCCATTTAACCACAAACAAAAATAATATGGTCAGACATGGGTGACAATATGTACCTCCCATATTTATGATAAAGGTATTAAAAATAAGATACAAAAATGGAATGAGAAAATATACAGCTTCAAAATACATTGAAAAAGGTGAAAGGAAAAGACTAACTTAAGAAGAATATAACTGTCTCTACTTTAATTTACTATAATTTTCAGATAGTTAAAAACACTATGTAGTGATTATCAGTACAGTATTCTAAAATTATGAAGTGTTAAAATATATTAAAAAAAAAGTGAGGCACGGAAGTAGGCTTGTTGGTCCAGGCAAGAAAATCCTTTTTAAGTATCTACACAACACTTTTTCATTTTGGTGTAAGTAAATGGCTAATCTTCCTTCTTTTAAAAAACTTGAGAGAAGCATATTATCTATAAACCAGATCACAGACCTAGTTTATCTGAAAACAAAAACCCAGCATATAGAACAGCCATAGAGTACTCACTGGTACCTCAGCCATCACACAAAACACTTCTTTACACAATAAGACATGAAGCTTTGTTCTAAGTAAAAGTGATCAAGCTTTGTTTTCTTTTTAGTAAAATTAATACTATTAATAATAATACAATCAGACTAAGAGCTAAACCCGAAAGAGTCTTCAGTAAAATTAACAACTAAAATATAGCAAGTACTTAGTAAAAATAAGTAATAATAATGACTAAATGCAGCTAGTGCTTAGTAACAAAAAATACTGAGGAAGAGTTGTTAGTGCAGTTAAAAAACACTGAGGATCTGAATAATTGCACAATACATAATGTGAAGATGCATTACACAAAAAAAAAAAAACTTATCGCAGACCCAATCCCGGGGCTCAAGTCTTTAATATTAGTGATATTACTATATTGAGAAAATACCCAACAGGAAGGCAAAGGTTAACAAATTTAAATGGGATTGGGTAGAAGGAACATTCACAATATGGGTAGTATGAGAAATAATTATTTTTTAACACATTGGCTGTTTCCCACCGAGGCAGGGTGACCCAAAAAGAAAGAAATATACTCTGAAATATACTCTCAGTAAAATGGATAAGAGAATGTCCATGTAAAATAAACTTCATATTTCAGGAGTAAAGAGGTCAAGTTGTTGATATGAAAACAGGGTTGTAAACATAGCATAGTATTAACAAAACAGAAAAATGCTTAAATGTTGGATGAAGGGGGAAAAGTGAATTGCAGAACAATACATGACCAAACTCGTACATGAAAATTAGTACAAGTGAAGCATGGATGTAAAAAGCCAGACAAAAAAAAAACAAAAATTTGGTTTAAGAAATTACAGCCTTCTTCAGCGTATAACCTTAACTGATTATGAATACTAAACAACATTACACTGAAATTAGATCACTAGACTAGGGAATCATAAGATGGAATGAAGCCAACAACTGGAATATGCCTCATACAAATTTCATAACAATATGACTTATACAAATAACAAACCTAACAGCTTTATTACATATAATATTATGGATTTAATGTGCATTCAAAAACAAGATTTAACAACCATAGTCAACATGGATATCCTGAGTATGTCTTCTCACTAATTTCTGTATTTACTTATACATTACCAGAATTTAAAAACTTGAATAACTATCTTAACACATTTAACTACTACTGCAGTCAGGTCTAATACAGTACAGTATTTAAAGCAATCACAAAGAAATCAGTGGCCTCAACTATGAATTTTTAGAAGAGTTTCCAGGAGCAGGTGTGTCATATTGAGCATAACTTAGGCGTGTACCTGCCAATTCAATAAGATAGCGGTCAGGATTGTCCAACCAGTCAGAACTATTTAATTTAACTTTCCGTCGATTCTCGACATCTCTTATTTCACGTTTTTTCAGCTCGGTTTGTGCTTCTCTGAAATGCAAAAGGATTTCTGTTAGGATTGATAGCTGTTAATTTTTTTTTTTTAACAAGTTGGCAGTCTCACACCAAGGCAGGGTGACCCAAAAAGAAAGAAAATCCCCAAAAAGAAAATACTTTCATCATCATTCAACACTTTCACCTCACTCACACATAATCACTGTTTTTGCAGAGGTGCTCAGAATACAACAGCGAAGCATATACATATAAAGATACACAATATATCCCTCCAAACTGCCAATATCCCAAACCCCTCCTTTAAAGTGCAGGCACTGTACTTCCCATTTTCAGGACTCAAGTCCGGCACGGATTAAGTTCGCTATGCGGGGGTCCACTGTATATCCCTCCAAACTGCCAATATCCCAAACCCCTCCTTTAAAGTGCAGGCACTGTACTTCCCATTTTCAGGACTCAAGTCCGGCTATATAAAAATAACCAGTTTTCCTGAATCCCTTCACTAAATATTACCCTGCTCACACTCCAACAGCTCGTCAGGTCCCAAATACCATTCATCTCCATTCACTCCTATCTAACACGCCCACGCATGCTTGCTGGAAGTCCAAGCCCCTCGCCCACAAAACCTCCCTTACCCCCTCCCTTCAACCTTTTCGAGGACGACCCCTACCCCGCCTTCCTTCCCCTGCAGATTTATATGCTCTCCGTGTTGTTCTACTTTGATCCATTCTCTCTAAATGACCAAACCACCTCAACAACGCCTCTTCAGCCCTCTCACTAATTCTTTTATTAACTCCACACCTTCTCCTAATTTCCACACTCAGAATTTTCTGCATTATATTTACACCGCACATTGCCCTTAGACAGGACATCTCCACTGCCTCCAATCGTCTCCCCACTGCAGCATTTTCAACCCAAGCTTCACACCCATATAAGAGTGTTGGTACCACTATACTTTCATACTCCATAGATAACGTTTTTTGTCTCCACATATACCTCAACGCACCATTCACCTATTTTCCTTCATAAATTCTATGATTAACCTCATCCTTCATAAATCCATCCACTGACACGTCAACTCCCAAATATCTAAAAAACATTCACTTCTTCCATACTCCTCCTCCCCAATTTGATACCCAATTTTTCTTTATCTAAATAATTTGATACCCTCATCACCTTACTCTTTTTCTATGTTCACTTTCACCTTTCCACACACTCCCAAACTCGTCCACTAACCTTTGCAATTTTTCTTTAGAGTCTCCCATAAGCACAGTATCATATCAGTATTATCATAGTTGTTAATATTCATCCTCAATAAGATTTTTTTTTTGTAAGATTTTTTAATATTGAAATAAAGGGTGGTAGGACTTAAGTGGTTAATACTGGGGAAATGTTTTCCTCTAGACAGGTCTATAGCACTGATAGAATGACTGGTAATACAGAGGAAAAAAGTGGTACAAAACATTTTGGTTCCTAGGAAAAACCAAAACATACGAGCTGTGTTTTGGTAAGTGAAATACACATTTAATTACAACTGCGTAATAAACTCTGAATACAAATTTGATGTTTTTCTAACATGAGAGTAACATTTAAGGATAACTTTCAGCATCATACCAAATCATGCAGTGCTAAACCTATCCAGAATGCAGAACAGAAATGAAATCCTTATAAAAAAAAAGGACACAAAAGTGGTATAATGTGATCCTTTATTGACAACATTTTGCCCGCATAGTGGGCTTCATCAGTCTATCAGGAATTTTTTAACATAATTCATCTCACTCTTCAGGTTAGCACTCTCACTATATATATATATACATACACACCCCATTCTCCCTAGGTAGATCTGTTACTGACTTGATAAAGCCCACCGTGTGGGCAAAATGTTGTTACTAAAGGATCATATTATACTGTTTTTGTCTTTTTCCATCTTGTCAGTATTTTATACCATTTCTCTCTACTCATAGTCATCATTTCCCATGAAGAATAAAAAAATCAATACCAGGTACCATGACTAGAATACAGTGGAGCCCCGCTTAACGATCACCTCCCAATGCGACCAATTATGTAAGTGTATTTATGTAAGTGCGTTTGTACGTGTATGTTTGGGGGTCTGAAATGGACTAATCTACTTCACAATATTCCTTATGGGAACAAATTCGGTCAGTACTGGCACCTGAACATACTTCTGGAATGAAAAAATATCGTTAACTGGGGGTCAACTGTAATTTACTATTTTTTTTTTTTTTAACTTTTCTCTACCTGTAATGAAACTCCTGATATAATGATTTCATTCACAATTTTAAACAGCCTCTTTCTCTATATAAAAACCTTTTTACAGAACTTGAAAATTACTTACTTGGCTTCACATGTACCACATCCCCAGACTTCAATCGACTGCAACTTGTAAGGAATCATGCGGTAGGTGACTAATGTGAGATTTAAGTCAAGTGTGAGGGCACGATTGGTGCTGTCTTTACCCACTTGAATACCAGTTGGAAACCCTCGTGATGATATATTGAAGTACATTATCTTTGCACCACCTAATTACGTAGAGAAAAGAACAATGTAAACTGGTTACACAATAATTGTATATTATAATTTTTAACACATCGGCCATCTCCCAGATATATGCTGACATCAGCCACATCACTGCTCAGATAGCCCGCTGAACTGCAAAATCCCCACCCATCCTTCAGGACTTACAACAGGAAATCAAACCTTAATAACCACTTGGCTCCACTCAATCCTGTCTAAAGTGTCCACACATGCCTGTTGAATATTCAAACCCTTATCACTCTAAACCTCTTTGAATCCCCATTCTCTTCAACCTTTCCTATTTTGCTCCATGCTCTCTAAATGTTCAAACCACCTCAACAACCCCTCCTTCAACCTCTGAACACTTCAGTAACCCCACATCTACTCTTCCCTGTATGATATTTGCATCATACATGCAGAGAATTCAGAGATTGAAGATTAGGTGTGGGGTTACCAAAAGGATTATAAGTGTATTTTCCATATTCAGTTTTGTTCCCAACAAGATTTTTTTGCACACTTTCCTACTTCAAGTAAGAATGTATTGCAATTACTGTAGAAGAAACTTACCTCATGGCATTCTTAATAAAATTATAACATAAAAAAGGGGATTTAATTTTGTACCTAAGGAAGGTAACACATTCACCATGACTCACTCAACAGGCATATTACCAGAAGTGTGTAGGAAATACAAAGCAACATTTTTAAATTTGTTGTCATTCAATCAAAAATAAGTAAAGACTAAATTAAACCATGAAGTTCACTCTCATACAAATGAAGCAGTAACTAGTTAGGAATTCAACAAATTATATACATTGGAAAAAAAATGAAATTTCACACTATTATTGTGAAATTTAGTAAAGGAATCTTCACAAAGAATTGATCTCCCCCCTCTCCACTGGCTATGAGACAAGCATGCTAAATAAACTCTTCTGAAATCTCTTACCAAATTCATCAGATTGTATATATTACTAATAAATCATACAGCTGAAAACCTGCACTGAAACACTGCATGTAATACTATATGGATTTTGCAAAACTGTCTAAAAATAGTGTAATATGTATACTTATATATGTAATGCACAATATTTTTTAAGGTAAGTCATTATTACTATTTTTAAAAACTCTTATAATATATCCCTTACTTTCAATGATTTTATATTCTGGGGTTAACTGCATGCAGAGACAATTCTCGCCACCCCAGAAATGCTTCGAGTCTCTCCAATCAATGTCACATGCCAAGCAAAACAGGTTACCACCTTCTGCTGTTATGAACATCATTGTTGGGCTTCGGTAGCCAAATACATGGTACTGGAATCTGTGAGTAAAGTACCTATATATTAATGAATGAATTAAGCATTATATTCTTTTTATCAATAAAAGTAAAAAAAATTTTTGTCAGCATGTCGACTGTCTTCCTCCGAGAAGGGATGACCCAACAAATAAACACTTTCACCATCATTTACACATAATCACTGTCTTTGCAGAGGCATCTAGATACAATAGTTTAGATATCACTCCAAACAGCCAATATCCTAAACCCAGTGGTAGCTCATCCATAAGAGCTGCAGAGCTGCAGTCCACCCCTAAATGTTCACTGCCAGACGTATGACTTCATCAACTTTACGCTAAAATAATTTGCAACTGTCAAATATATTACAGGAAAAATCTGTTGTATGCTGTTTTCTATGCATTTAACTCCCTCTTTTAAAGTGCAGGCATTGTACTTCCCACCTCCAGTACTCAAGTCTGGCTAACCAATTCCCTTGAATCCTTTCAAAAATTATTACCCTGCTCACACTCCAACAGCTCACCAGGTCCCAAAAACCATTCATTTCCATTCACTCCTATCTAACGTGTTCACACGTTTGCATTCAAAACCTCTTTTACCCCTTCCCTCCATCCTTTCCTAGGACGATCCCTACCTCTCCTGCTTTATTGCTAAGAACTAAAATATTTTCCACAAGAACTGGTTTAATTAAATTCATAGGAAGAATTATTTTATTTTTTTTATTAACACAGCCGTTTCCCACCAAGGTTGGGTCGCACCCCCCCCCCCCCAAAAAAAAAAAAAAAAACTTTCATCATTCACTCCATTACTGTCCTGCCAGAGGCATGCTTACACTACAGTTATAAAACTGCAACTGTTAATGTTGCATTGAAAATGGCTGATGTGTTAAAAATTAAAAATAATTCTTCCTATGAATTTAATTAAACCAGTTCTTGTGAAGAATATTTTAATTCTTACCAATAAAGCAGGAGGGGTAGGGGTCATCCTAGGAAAGGATGGAGGGAGGGGGTAAAAGAGGAAGAATCTACATCAATAAAAAATTTAGAGGTGATTGCAAGAGCTAGTTCATCATACAAACACAAATAGGTAACACTCACTAGAGTTATTACATATTTAATCTCATTACTTACCGTCTGATAATGAAGATCTCACTACTTAAAACTTACCTGTTAATACTGAGGCCATCATTTTCACTGTTATAGAGTAGGATCCAGTGTGTAGGACTTCCAGCAGAAATCTACAAGAAAAACGTTTTATTCATGCACTTGAATCTATAATATTTAAGAATCAGAAGGAAAATCAGCTGCTTTAAGCATTTAAAAATTAAGGGAAAAACTAGGCTAGCAATAAAAGATTGACAGGGATAATGCAACACAATGGTATTACATCAGCTGGCTTTAGTAACACCTGTGTCTCAGAGTAAAGAGGTGTCCTGATTTCCTAAGCTATTTCTTTCAATATAACAAATGATGTATTGTATCTTTATATCTTAAGCAACTCCAGCACTGTTACTGTTGAGCTATATTAAATGTTGAGGCAATTTTTTACACTAAAAAACAAAAAAGGTATCAAGACATCTTTTTTTTTTACTTTTAGTTTTTAAAGGTACAGAATTTTAAGGCACAATACTATGACTAGGACAATACACAAATAACCTGCACCTAGGAGACAAACTCATGACAACATTTCAATTCAAGTTGGACTAAAACATCATTATAAATTTTCTTTTTCTTTAAAGGTAGTTTCTGAATTTTCTCCTTTAGTTTTTATGAATAATTCCTGCACTTACAACAGAGGAAAATCAAACTATGTTTACTGATAGAAAAGTATCAAATACAATTGTGCAGGGTGTATGAACTAAAAGAAGTACTCCATTCACTCTCTTTAAATTCACCCACCCAACCCTCTTCGTAAGCATGAACACTCTTAATAATGTTTGGATCAATTGAACAAGCTATTCCCACAATGTTTACATCATTAATAATGGCAAACTGAGACTACTAACAGATGGCAAGACATGAAACCAATATTTAAAGAAAAGGACAGTCATGAAACTCAAAACTAGTGTCCATAAGAACATAAGAAAGGAGAAACAATAATGATCATAACATGCAAATTATTAGAAACGATTATTTTTTTTTTTTAATAAGTCAGCCGTCTCCCACTGAGGCAGGGTGACCCAAAAAGAAAATACTTTCATCATTCAACACTTTCACCTCACTCACACATAATCACTGTTTTTGCAGAGATGCTCAAAACACAACAGTTTAGAAGCATATACATATAAAGATACACAACATATCCCTCCAAACTGTTAATATCTAGAAAGTATAATATTCCTCACAGAACACAAACAGGGATTTAAAACTTGAAAACATATAACAAACTAAAAGAGATCAGACAGGAAAGAACAGTCATACCATCATACATATATCATATTTGTAACTGCAACTCAAAACAAAATTCCTCTGTAAGGGGTAAATGGTAACTCCAAATTATTGCAACCCCAGCCATCATAACTCAAAGGACCACTGTAATACAATGCAGTGTTCTATCAGTCACAATATAACAAATCCTTAAAAATCCCACCATTTTGTTAATGAAGACATGAGGATCCAACAACAGATTATTAGATGAGGAAAGATCCTGGTTCTTCTGTTGCTTTGTGTATATAGTGGGCAGAGTTCCTGTTAAAAGCCAGATGAGTGCTGGGTGAAGAGTTACACACGAAGTCTTGCTGGGGCAGTCTAGGACTGGTGTATCTCGAACATCCTGTTAAATAAGACAAAACATCCTTCAATTTAACAGACATTTTTACACATTTCAAGACATTCACAATTGATGTTTCTTTCACCAGAGGGTATGCTTGCCTCCACAAATAATTAACAAATTAGTTAAATATGACTAACATCATAACAAATTGTAGATATATGGTTCAGAGAACCAACAAGTTGATAAATTAGACACATGTGCAACACTTGTGTATCTTTATTGAGGAAACGTTTTGCCACACAGTGGCTTCATCAGCTCAAACAAAGAGAATTCTTCACTTGCCTAACCTTTAGGCATGACCTACTTCCACATTTGGATTTGTCAAGTGTGATACCTCCTACAACTGCTTCATCTCACCTGTCTACAGTATGTAAGCCAGTTCTTCACACACATGCTTTATTCTTTTCAAGATTGATGGACTGATTATATCGACTCAAGGCTGAGGGACTGATTACCTCAAACTCCTCATGTTCTTCACCTTTGCCCTTTGCATGGGCTGATGAAGTCACTGCATGGTGAAACGTTTCCTCAATGAAGATACCCAAGTGTTGCACATGTGTCTAATTCATTATAACAAATTGGTTATTTATGACTGACATTATGTTATTTGATAACTGATGCTGGATAAAACAATATGAAAGAATAATGAAGTTAAATTAAAACAAAAAAAGTTTTTATAGGTTTGTTTTACAAAATACACTTAGAATGGAGATTTTAATGATACTATCTTCTTAATAATATGGAAAAGTACCACTTACTGGAAAAGAAACATCACACAAAATTAAAAACCAGTAGTGGGGAAACTTATTATGGCTTTGACAATCGTGGGAGCACCAGAACCAAAGTTCCTTCAGTGTAGGAGAGACAGTACTGTTCAAAGTTCCATACAGTCAAAAACCCTGTAACTGCTACATGTAGTAGGTGGACCACTGTCCATTAAGTAGCTGTGATTGAGAGGATTGTGGCCCATTTCTAGGGAAGCATGCACTGTGTCCCACCAATTTAACCTTTGAGAATATAATCATGGACAAACTACTCTTTTTTGCACCTAAGCTTCTTATAAACATGAGCAACAAGACTTAAAATGAGAAAGAACACTTAAGAAAGACCACCTGTCATGTAATACTTATTTATTTCATTGGCTACTCATTACCAAAAACATTAACAAGTGCAAGGACCCAAGAAATACACCTTGCATCCCTGTTTAGCTCTGACAAAACAAAGGGTTTGTATGGCCAAGACAGAGTATAGTACAATATGCCTTTCAGTTCCTGAGGCAGTGGAAGCCAATGCTCTTAAAATACCTATGACTCGCCTGCAAGCTGCCTCAAACCATCTAATGTAAACCTATGAAAGTAAGACACCAGAGTCTGAATGGGCATCACCTGACATTCCATGACTAACACGAGAGAAACTTTGAAGGACATAAACCAATCACTTGCAAACATACTGCCATTAACTGCACTGGCAAGCTGTTTTACCAAGAATGTTGCCCTGTGGGACCCCTATCTCCTTATACAACTAACCTCTCCTTCATCTGTATTATCTGGTATCGTACGATGACCAACAGTCAGCATGTGAGTGATGCAACGGTGTAGCCACATCACTAGACGAGGGCAATGTTGAGACACCCAACTGTGTAGATATTTGGTGCTCACACTCTCCTTCCCATGCATCTGTAACATGTACAACAATTAAGTATTACATAAGCCAAGTTAATAGCAATAATATTTAATATAGTATTTAATACAGAGAAACAACTAGAATGGTGCCAACCACAGCAACAGTGCTCTCTCTCTCTTAGCAAGAAACTTTCAATTTGACTCTTAACCTACAATAAAAGCAACAACCATTCAATTATTTCTGAAGCATTAATTATTATTTATTAATTTATGCATTAATAATTTTTTGCATACAATTATAGTTTTCTCAAAGTGGGCAACAAGTGTCCCCAAGAGTCACATTCAGAACCTTTGACACATTGTATATCAAAATTACAACCCATTCCTGAGCCTACAGCACCTGTCTGAAATCCTCACCTAGCAAAACGAAGTGAAACTTGAGTGGAAGATGACTAAATACCAAGAATTAGTTGTGTGTGCAACATCTGGATATCTTACAAATAAAGATAACCAGGTGTTGCACGTGTCTAATTCTTCATCTTGTCAGTATTGCATACCATTTATGTACAGACTAAATATAGCACAACATTCCAAAATTAGATATGAAGATGCTATTTCATACGACTGGATCAAAAAGCTAAAACGTGGAACCAACAGCTCTGAGCTCTCCTCAAACAAAAATAGCTAGTTACAAGATTCTGTGTATTATTTAATGATGCTAAACAGGTTCACATGTATGAGTCTTACAAGGACATCAGAACCATAGAAAATTCATGATTATATATTCTTACTGAGATAAGATTTTGTTTGGATTTTGAACCCCTGAGGGTTAGCCACCAAGGATAACCCAAGAAAGTCAGAGCATCATCAAAGACTGTCTAACTTATTTCCATTGGGGTCCTCAATCTTGTCCCCCAGGATGCGACCCACGCCAGTCGACTAACACCCAGGTACCTATTTGCTGCTAGGTGAACAGGACAACAGGTGTAAGGAAATGCGTCGAAATGTTTCCACCCACTGGGAATCGAACCTGGGCCCTCCATGTGTGAAGCAGGAGCTTTAGCCACCAAGCCACCTAATAGTCTTGTAGTGCCACTTTCAATGAGCATGGGAGAGCTATTTACTCCATACTGGCCTCCCAAGCTGAAGTGAACCTGCTTGTCACTATGGTGGCTAGCTGTATGATGTAAGGTGAACAGGCCTCCATTAACCATTAGTACATTATTATTATTATAATCAAAAAGAAGTGCTAAGCCACAAGGGCTAAACCATTAGTACAGTATTTTGTCTTATATTGTTTTATATTATTTTGTAAGTGAAGTAATGTAATCTCTGGATTCTTATGAGACAAACAGTATACAATATGTTAAGTAAAAGGACACATATGCAACTAATGTGACATTTTATTGTGGCCACAATAAAACATCACATTATTTGCATTTGTGTCGGTAATTCTACCAATATTAATACAGTATACAATGTGCCTGGATTGCTCAAAAGTTCTCTTGTATTAAACAAACCAGTTATAATCACTGCTATAACTTGTGTAAAAAACACCATAATAGGACAGCCCTCTCATTTCCTCAAGGTTGTACAGATTTGTGGAAATAAGCTAATTATGATGATACTTACAGCAGAATTTACAACAGCCATGAGGATATCATCTGGCAAGCAGCAAGTATGATGGGCAACTGTGGATATCTGATAGGCAGCAAATACCAGCTCATACACATCCTTTCTTTCAATCTTTTCTTTGTCATCTGCAAATACCTGTTGAGAATATAATTTATTGCTTTTTTGAAAGTGTACTACCATGCCTAAGTGGGTAATAGAGTAAAGAAATTTCAGGAAGAGTAATGTTCTTAAAGATTACCAACTTTATTTCTAATGAAAGCTAACAAATGCTATTTGAGATTTAGAAAGGACATAGGAAAATACTGGTCTGTCAATGGAATTTCAGATGAATGAAAAACTACCATGTAACATCACTGATGTAAGTACTTTCTGAATAGCTGTTATGGTCTTACAGTCTTCTTTTAAACAAAAGTATCTATTCTTAAGTTCAGATTCTATACAAATCATTAATGTAAGTACAATAAGAGATTTTTTTACATACAGAAGAAAATGACATTAACTTTTTAGAACAGTTAATTCATAAAGTATAAATTATGGCAAATACCTTAATGTAGAACTCAAGTTGTCGAGAATCTGACAAGAGCCCCAAAAGGCAATTTGCTGATGATAAGAATGCTGCTTTAGACATAAGACCCTGCAAGTCGTCATTCTCTGACTCTACTTCAGAGCTCTCTTGCCAGCGAGTCATGAGGTAGTGAAACAACCGTTTACCAAGTGGCTGGTTATCCTTGCACACGTATTTCTGAAGGAGAGATTGAGAGATGTATTATAAACCTTATGCATTCAAGAATATGGTTAATATTTGTTTAGGCCTGGTCACAGACCGGGCCACGGGGGCATTGACCCCCAGAACTCAGTCCAGGTAAACTCCAGGTAAACTTATCTTTAACCAATACACTAGCTCAATCAAAGTTGATTTAAATATTGTTACATTACAACTTATACAGTAAAGATTCTTCAAGAGTTCTCAAGTTCTGTCAAAAATAACTCTCGGATTACAAAACAACACAGATGAACAACATATCCAAAAATTGAGTGCATAAAAGTACAGTAAAAAAATTATTAACTCATTAGAATACAATACAGTAGTTAAAACCAAATAAAAGTGATTGTTTTCTACACTCTTGATCTTAAAAGTTGCAAAGACTACATAAACATTCTTACCAAGAAAACATTTTCTGTGATGCCATCCAGGTTGTCTTCAGCAAGGGACTTTACCACAAGGATCTGGAAACAACAGTAAGAACATAGAAAAAGAGGAACACTGCAGATAAGCCATTAACATATAAAAATTATATATGCTGAGGGTGACTAGTGAAAAAGTAAACAAGGATTAAATGAGTCAAAGGCAGTATAACCAGATGGGGCAATACATTATTATTAAAGTGCTAAACCCACAAGGGTTATTCAATGGTGATTCTTTAACCATTGATGATTTAATTTTCACCAGAATTTCTTCCCTGGAGGGTGTGCCATATCATGGCAAGGCTCATTACATCCTTCGTAAAGACCTTCAGATATACTATTTTCATACCCAGCATTGCATTAATTGACTACTTGTAATGTTTTTTTATGCGTGCCTCTTTGGTTGATTTGCATGCATCCTCATCTCTCTGATATACACAAGGGTGAGCAAGACTGAATATAAATGCATTAGAGAACATAAGAAAGGAGCACAAAAAGTAGGCCAACTGCCCATGAGAGGCAAATTCAACTCACTCATGTACCTGTCCAACCTATTTTTAATGGTTATATAAGTGGTTTAGAAAACCAACAAGTTGATGAATGAAACACTTGTGCAATACTTGGGTGGTCTTTACTGGGAAAACATTTTGCCCGCCAGTGGCATCATCAGTCCAATACGAATTTATATCCATTCTGTAATATGGAGACCAAAACTCAGTTCTGGTCTCCATATTACAGAATGGATATAAATTTGTTAGAAAACATTCAGCGTAGAATGACTAAATTAATTTATAGCATTAGAAATCTTCCGTATAAAGAAAGATTGAAGTCTTAATTTACATTCACTTGTAAGACGAAGAATGAAGGGAGACATGATCAAAGTATATAAGTGGAAGACGGGAATTAACAAAGTGGATATAAATAAGATTTTGAAGATATCCCTCCAAGAGAGAACCCGCAATAATGAATTCAAATTTGATAAGTTTAGATTTAGAAAGGATATAGGGAAGTACTGGTTTGGTAGTAGGGTAGTTGATGAGTGGAACAGTCTGCCTAGTAGGGTTATCGAAGCTAAAACCTTCGGTAGTTTCAAATTTAGGTTGGATAAATACATAAGTGAGAGGGGTTGGATCTGAGTAGGGACTTGCACGTGAGTGAACAGAATTATCAAAGCTTATCGCTTGGGTAGTATTTAAGAACATAAGCAGGGACGAACACTGCAATAGGCCTGCTGGCCCATACTAGGCAGGTCCTGCACAAATCCAACTCATTAACAGAATAAACGCTACCCAAGCAATAAGTGGGTTAGATTTGTGAAGGGCCTGCCTAGTATGGGCCAACAGGCCTACTGCAGTATTCCTGCAGTAATCGGTTCGAGGATTGAAATGGTTTCAAATATATCCCAATGTTTGCTCATGTGTCCTTTTTAACTAATTTGTCAGTATCAGTTGCCAAGATTTATAACAAGATTTCTGACGCATGGGATAAACCTTTATGTCCATTCTGCGTAGCAGTCTAAATGAACCCTTACTAAAGATACATAGTTACATTAGGTAATTGAACATTTTGGGAATAAATTAGTCTCAGTCGCTCAAGGACCTGACCTCTATAATTACCGAAATAACTAAAAAGTTGGATAAATTCAGCTTTAACATTGGGTTAAACAAACAAACGTATGGGTTTGGCTAGGTCTTACCCAACAGGCGCCAATAGGCCTACTCAGTATTCAGCTAGTTTTAAGAACAAGAAATTTTAAGTTACCTTAGCTAACTTGACGAGAAATTCTGGAGAATCATGGCAGGATGTATGGTTGTCGGCGGGCAACTGTAAACCCTTTTTGGCAGGAGTTTCCTGGGGTAGATCACTAGCGACGTTACCCATGGCGTTGATAGACTTGTCCTGGCCTACCAGGTGCTGTAATAGATCCTGGAGACAGGCCACCTTCAAGGCCCAGCGAGACAACCGAGCATCACCACTACGACGCTGCAGGATCGAACGCATTACGTTCTTGAAGGGGTTCATGTTCAAGTTTTTGTGCTAAAACTTTTTTTTTTTTAACTTTACCTTGAGACACTTCTCCGCTGGTTTAGGGAAACTTGTTGCTGGATACTGTGTTACAGATGAGATGGAATACCTGAATTCAAGACAGCGTAATGGCCTTAGAGTGATGAGATAGGGGAGGCTTCACCGACACGATGAATTCCTTTTGAACCGAATCAAGAAGATGGTTATATTACATGTTACTGATCAGCTGTTCATTGACAACATTGCACCTGCAAGAGGAAACCAGGAAGGCTGGTGCAGCATCACCGGTAAGACCACATCACCAGAGAAATGGTGGATGCGAGAGACGTGACACCACCACAATGTCACACACACAACTGAACTGGTCACCGTGAGAGTTGTTGACCTTTGATGGTAAAAGTATGTCAAGGCAGTTGTGGCTGGAAAAAGCCAGTGTGGCCTAGCTGCAAACTGGCGTCCTCCCGCTGCCCCGCCTCTTCACTGACTGGCAGATGAGTGAGGTCATGGCAGCCACCTCTTATGCTAACCTTATACTGGAGAGTGTGACACGTGTGCAACACATGGGTGTGAATATTAAAAAAGGTGTCTGTATTGTTGATTGAAACGTTACCCCTATATAGTAGGCTTTTTCAGTCAATTATAGAGGCATCAGGCGTGGTGTACAACTCAGGACATATATTAGAGGAAACATTTCTCCACTAGTGGCTTCTTAATTAGGGCTGAAGAAACCATTAGTGACGAAACGTTTCTTCTAATGTAGGCCTACTGCAGTGCTCCTTCCTTGTTCTTATAGTAAACAGAAATCTAAACACAAGACAACAGTGAACATCAAAATGGTATACAATACCGACAGGTTGTTAGGTAAGACACATATGCAACAGTTAGACAACTTTATTCCGAAACGTTTCGCCTACACAGTAGGCTTCTTCAGTCGAATACAGAAAGTAGGCAGGAACAGTAGAGATGTGAAGACGATGTAATCAGTCCATCACCCTTAAAGTCGTAGAATTTGAGGTTGTCAGTCCCTCGGCCTGGAGAAGTTCAGTTCCATAGTGTAGGCGAAACGTTTCGGAATAAAGTTGTCTAACTGTTGCATATGTGTCTTACCTAACCACAAGACAACAGTGCCTAAGTGTGGCAATAAGGCTGACAGATGGCTTGGATTTATATCAAGCAGTAACAGTTCAAAAGTTATTTTAAAGCTCAATATATCACTAGTGAGGCCTCACTTAGATTATGCTGCCCAGTTTTGGTCTCCTTACTACAGACTGGATATAAATTCATTGGAGAACATACAGAGAAGGATGACAAAGTTGACTAACTGTGTAATGAATCTCCTTGATTCTTCACTCTCTTAAGAGACGAAGAATGAGAGGAGATATCATTAAGGTATGTAATTGAGACACATGTGCAACATCTGGGTATCTTTATTGTAGACGTTTCGCCATCCAGTGGCTTTATCAATACAAATTCCAGGACATAACTTGATAAATTAGACACATGTGCAACTCTTGGGTATCTTTATTGAGGAAACGTTTCGCCACACAGTGGCTTCATCAGTCCATACAAAGGAGAATCTTGAAGAACAGGAGGAGAATGAGGTAATCAGTCCCTCAACCTTGAGTCGATGTGGTCAGTCCATCAATCTTGAATAGAATACGGCATACGTGCTGAGAAGGAGCTTATAAACCGTTGGCAGGAGAGGTTCAGAAGTCATAGGTCGTGTAACATTTGTTCAATGTTGAAGTAGGTCGTGCCCAAGAATTAGGCAAGCGAAGAATTCCCAAGTATTAAGATCCCAAGAAGTTGCAGTGTCTGACAGGTTTGTAGATGAATGGTTCGGAGAACCGACATGTTGATAAATTAGACACATGTGCAACTCTTGGGTATCTTTATTGAGGAAACGTTTCGCCACACAGTGGCTTCATCAGTCCATACAAAGGAGAATCTTGAATCTTCAAGATTCTCCTTTGTATGGACTGATGAAGCCACTGTGTGGCGAAACGTTTCCTCAATAAAGATACCCAAGAGTTGCACATGTGTCTAATTTATCAACATGTCGGTTCTCCGAACCATTCATCTACAAGGACATAACTTGAAGACAGGAGAACTATGTACAGAAGATGAGGTAATCAGTCCCTCAACCTAGCAGTAGGTGCGAAGACCACCGTAGTCGTGGAGATTCTCCACGACTACGGTCTTATGTTCTATCTACTCGGGTAGATTTCATTGTGACTTGATAAAGCCCACTGTGTGGGCGAAACGTTGTCAATAAAGGATTGCATTATTCTTTTCCACTGTCTGTTTTATACCATTTATCTGCATGAGTTAGGATGGCAGTCAAATTGAAGATTGAGACACTTATGCAGCATATGGGAATCTTTATTCAGGAAACGTTTCGCCACACAGTGGCTTCATCAGTCCAATACAAAGAGGAAGGCGTAAGGAGAGGAGGAGAATGAGGTAATCAGTCCCTCAACCTGGAGTCGATGTGTTCAGTCCATCAATCTTGTAGATTGATGGACTGAACACATCGACTCCAGGTTGAGGGACTGATTACCTCATTCTCCTCCTCTCCTTACGCCTTCCTCTTTGTATTGGACTGATGAAGCCACTGTGTGGCGAAACGTTTCCTGAATAAAGATTCCCATATGCTGCATAAGTGTCTCAATCTTCAACTTGTCGGTTTTTCAAACCATTCATCACATGGCAGTCAAAGTTTATTCCTTGGGTAGCTTTGAAAATGGGCTACCCAAGGTTGGGTTGGGATTTGAGAAGGACATGCCAAATACAGGCCGGTAGGCCTGCTGCAGTGTTCCACCCTTCTTATGTTCTTGCAACGTTTTCCCCACACAGTGGGCTTTATCGTCACAAAAAGTTCTACCTGGGAGAGGATGTGCATATATATATAAGTGTCGGATTCAGCAACTATGCTGACATAAGGAGTGGTGATGTGAAGGGTCAGGTGGGGAATGTTGGAGTGAATGGTAATAATAATATCTATTTAATACAAGTACATGTACAAGGTACACAATACCAACAAGTTGATAAGTAAGACATAGGTGCGAAAGTTAAATAGTTTTATTCCGAAACGTTTCGCCACACACTGGCTTCATCAGCCACTGTATGGCGAAACGTTTCCTCATTAAAGATACCCAAGTGTTGCACATATGTCTAATTTATCAACTTGTTGTTTCTCTGAACCATTCATCAACATGTCAAAGCTCTGATAAATTAGACACATGTGCAACTCTTGGGTATCTATTGAGGAAACGTTTCGCCACACAGTGGCTTCATCAGTCCATACAAAGGAGAATCTTGAAGAACAGGAGGAGAATGAGGTAATTAGTCCCTCAACCTTGAGTCGATGTGATCAGTCCATCAATCTTGATTGATGGACTGATCACATCGAGTTGCACATGTGTCTAATTTATCAAGAGTTGCACATGTGTCTAATTTATCAAGAGTTGCACATGTGTCTAATTTATCAACGTGTCAGTTCTCTGAACCATTCAGCTACATGTCAAAGCTCTCCATGAGTTTGATAAAGCTCCTGGAGAGCGAAATGTTGCCCCTGCAGCCCGGTCTAAGACCAGGCCTCATGGTGGGTCAGGGTCTGATCAACCAGTCTGTTACTGCTGTAAGCTGCTGTACAAACCACAGCTTAGTTGGTCAGGCACTGACTTTAGGTACCTGTCCAGTGCCTTCTTGAAGACAGCCAGGGGGTCTATTGGTAATCCCCCTTATGTATGCTGGGAGGCAATTGAAGAGTCTTGGGCCCTGGACACTTATTATGTTGTCTCAGTGTACTCGATAATTGTCGATAATTCTATCAGCACTATTATAATCTTTTTATCACAAAAATTATCACCATTTTTGCCTCAGTAACTCATGATTATTTTCTATTCCCCTATTTATCTCTTTATTTTTTCCATAGCCATCTTTTCTTTTATTTTTTACTTGTGTCTCAATTTCTTCATTTTGTTCACATAAATATATCTCACATTCATCTTTTTTTTTTTTCAACAAGTTGGCCGTCTCCCACCGAGGCAGGGTGACCCAAAAAAGAAAGAAAATCCCCAAAAAGAAAATACTTTCATCATCATTCAACACTTTCACCACACTCACACATTATCACTGTTTTTGCAGAGGTGCTCAGAATACAACAGTCTAGAAGCATACACATATAAAGATACACAACATATCCCTCCAAACTGCCAATATCCCCTTTAAAGTGCAGGCATTGTACTTCCCATTTCCAGGACTCAAGTCCGACTATATGAAAATAACCGGTTTCCCTGAATCCCTTCACTAAATATTACCCTGCTCACACTCCAACAGATCGTCAGGTCCCAAGTACCATTCGTCTCCATTCACTCCTATCTAACACGCTCACGCACGCTTGCTGGAAGTCCAAGCCCCTTGCCCACAAAACCTCCTTTACCCCCTCTCTCCATCACATATTTTTCCAAAATATTATTATTTTTAGCTACCGTACTTCTTGACATACCATCATATGGTTCATTGCAATTATAGCTATTGATTTGTCTGTGCACACAATGAATTTGCTTAACAGCTTATTTTTTTGTACTTGTGTTATTTGATAATTTTAAACTTTTATGTGTATTTCATATATCTTTTCACATTTATTTTATTCTAGTGAGTTACACCTCAGAAATGAGTGGTGAGGATGGATCATCTGGACGATCCTCTCCCTCGGAGGCACAAGAAGCCACTGAACACCTTGAAAATGTAACGATAGAGCGGCATGTGCCCAGGATTAACTGCCCAGAACATATTGTGAGTACCAAGTTATACACTGGTATACTGGAGACAAATGGCACAGATAATAATATCTTTATTTCTACAAGGACATGTACAAGGTATACAGGCCTAGCTGACATCAGTAACAAACTACTATATAGAAAGCTGCTTGTTATGCAGAGCATTATGGGCAAATTAGGTTAGTTTTGACCCAGGATGTGACCCACACCAGTCGACTAACACCCTGGTACCCATTTTACTGATGGGTGAACTTAGACAACCAGCATAAGGAAACACGCTCACTGTTTCCACCCTTGCTGGGAATCAAACCTGGGCCCTCACTATGTGCAGCAAGAGCTTTAGCCACCAGGCCATGGGGCACAGAGTCAACAAGTGGTGAGAAATTCACAGTTGCAGAGAGGAGCTTTTAGATGTTTTGCTTGTAGAACAGATGTCTTCAGAAGCCTGACTGAAGCAGCCTCTTCAACAGGTGAAATGTTTCAATAAAATTTCTCTCTGCAATTGTAAGTTTTTTTGCCAACTGTTATTCTGTACAGTATTTTGCTTGGTATAATTAATGTATTTAGCAAATTTATATATCAACATGAATGATATTATTATAATATCATACAGTAAAAGAAATAGAAATCACTACACATCAGTGAGGAAAGAGAAAGTTAGACATTTTTGATGATGAAATTGCAGCTAATAATGAGGCAGGACATAATCTCTCCAACTTTTCTCTGCAGATTTTTAAGAAATAAGCTAAATGTATACAGTATTATCACATATAATGGATAAGAATGCATGACCAATATTTTCATAATAATGGTCAGTGAATTCCAGTTAGTATGTTAAACCATTTAGAACATTTTATAAATTTAAATATTGTTAGAAAGTAATCTTGTGTTGTAAAAGAAACTGAAAGGCTAAGTGAATGACACTATAAGGCTTTTTTTTTTTTGATAGAGATAATGTAAGAATATTAATGAATATTTGTTTTTTACTGATTCATTTAACAAATGATTTAGGAAATATGTTTTTAACTCAATATTTTAAACATAGTTCAGTAATGTTCTTGACTTTCGAGCAAAATGATTAGTAATTTTGTGGTAAAACTCTGGCTTACTCTGATGTACGTATGTGTAATATATCATTCTTTTTCTGTTGATAGGACAAAACTTTGCAATCTTTTGTGACCATTACCATCCATTAACTCTCCCTCTGCTAGTCCATTAAGTCAAGGGTTTACTTTATAAAAGTGTACTGGTAGTCCATACATTCAAAGGTACATACATGTACATATATGTATATTTAACTGGTTAGCTGGACTTGAGCCCTGGAGGTGGGAAATACAGTGCTCGCACTTTGAAGGAAGGATGGGGATATTTACAGTTTTGAACTGTAGTATTGGCACACCTCTGGCAAGATAGTGATGGAATGAGTGATGATAAAAGTTATTCTTCTTTTTTGGGTAACCCTACCTTGGTGGGAGACAGCTGATGTGTTAAAAAAAGTATATTTAATATTTCAGTGACATTTCATACATTTGATGTGCAGTATAAGAAATCTAAATATAGTGCCAGTGTGTTTTTATATGATAATTTGGCTTTTTTTTTTATAGATTCTGGTTGTTGATGTATGCAAAGAAGAAGGAAATACCCCATATAAGTTGGCTGACGGAACAAAATTCTCAGCTCTCTATATGGTGAAACGTGCCCTTACCCTCTTCCTTCAGAACAAACACGCCATAGATATAAGACATAAGTTTGCTTTAGTAGTGCTTCATGAATCGCCAATATGGGTATGTCAGTATTGAATAAAAATTCACTGTTTAATTTTTAAGCAGTAACTATGAGTATTCTGAGTATGTGCAATATGTTTTGCCATATGTACTTCAGTACTGTGTATAAGTTGACTCCTTATTTTTGGTCAAAAATCCTTTCTCTTTCATATAACCATTTATTAAATGAATAGTAGAAGAGCATTGAAGTAGATTGAAAGCACTGTTAGACTGAAAACATTGCTAGATTGGAAGCACTGTTAGATTGAATGCACTGCTAGATTGCAAGCACTGCTTCTGTTCAGTAGGTGATTGAGACATTTGTGAAATACTTGGGTAACTTTATTGTGGAAACATTAAGCATCTAGTAGTATAACAACCAACAGCTGTTTCTATGTATGTGAATGGTATACAAGACCGACAAGATGAAAATTAGGCACGTGTACAACATCTGGATATCTTTATTGTAGATATTTCACCATCTTCTTCTCTAGACGTTCTTGCCATCCAGTTCTTCTGTAGACGTTTTTGCCATCCATTTCTTCTGCCTTCCAATTATGTCCTTGAATTTGTATTGATAGAGCCACTGGATAGTGAAGTGTCTACAATAACGATACCCAGATGTTGCATATATGTCTAATTTTCATCTTGTAGGTATTGTATATCATTCTTGTACAACCTGTCAGACACTGCAACATCATGGAATCTTGGTTCAGAGGACATTACAACCTTCACTACTACTAACCCGTCCCTCAGTATGACCTACTTCCACTGAGAAATCCTTCCAACCAATGACAATGCCTTCATCTGCTACCCGCCTCTTTCAACCTGACGCCAGTATCTAAGCGCCAGCTTTCTTGCCTGTGCTCCAGATTCTTCACAGCTCCACGGCTGAGGGACTGATTACCTCATCTTTTGTATATAGTTCTTCTGTCTTCTAATTTTTTTTTTTTTCAACAAGTCGGCCGTCCCCCACCGAGGCAGGGTGACCCAAAAAGAAAGAAAATCCCTAAAAAAAAATACTTTCATCATACAACACTTTCACCTCATACATAATCACTGTCTTTGCAGAGGCGCTCAGATACAACAGTTTAGAAGTCCCTCCAAACTGTCAATATCCCAGACCCCTTCCTTTAAAGTGCAGGCATCGTACTTCCCATTTTCAGGACTCAAGTCCAGCTAAATCTATAATAACTGGTTTCCCTGAATCCCTTCACTAAATATTACCCTGCTCACACTCCAACAGGTCATCAAGTCCCAAAAACCATTCATCTCCATTTACTCCTATCTAACATGCTCAAATGCACTTGCTGGAAGTCCAAGCCCCTCGCCCACAAAACCTCCTTTACCCTCTACCTCCAACCTTTTTGAGGACAACCCCTACCCTGCCTTCCTTTCCCTACAGATTTATATGCTCTCCAAGTCATTCTACTTCATTCCATTCTTTATAAATGATGACACCACCTCAACAACCTCTCTTCAGCCCTCTGACTAATGCTTTTAGTACTCCACACCTCCTAATTTCAACACTCCAAATTCTCTGCATAATATTTACCTCACACATTGCCCTTACACACGACATCTCCACTGCCTCCAGTTGCCTCCTTCTGCAGCATTTACAACCCAAGCTTCACACCCATATAAGAGTATTGGTATCACTATACTTTCTTACATTCCCTTCTTTGCCTCCATGGATAACGATTTTTGTCTCCACAGATACCTCAGTGCACTACTCGCCTTTTTTCCTTTATTAATTTTATGGTTAACCTCATCTTTCGTTAACCCATCTGCTGACAAGTTAACTCCCAAATATTTGAACACATTCACTTCTTCCATACTCCCTCTCTCCAATGTGATATCCAATTTTTCTTTATCTAAATTGTTTGATATCCTCATCACCTTACTCTTATCTATGTTCACTTTAAACTTTCTACCTTTACACACCCTCCGAAACTCATCCACTAACCTTTGCAACTTTTCTTTAGAATCTCCCAAAAGCACAGTATCATCAGCAAAAAGTAACTGTGTCAACTCCCATTTTGTATTTGATTCCCCATAATTTAATCCCACCCCTCTCCCCTACACCCTAGCACTTACTTCTTTTACAACCTCATCTATAGATATATTAAACAACCATGGTGACATTACACATTCCTGTCTAAGACCTATTTTTACTGGGAAGTAATCTCCCTCTCTCCTATGCTATATATCTTTATGAAAGTATACATGTACAATGAATTCTTAATGTTAGTTCATCCAGTATTTTAAGTATTTAGTTAAAGCATAAATTGTTGGATATTAGCCAGAAGGTTTGGGGAAAAATAAATTCAAAGATCTAAATTTGCAGGTGTCATTAACTAATACATTGTTTTTCAGCTCCATGACTTTACAAATAACCCAAAGGAGATCATCTCTGAACTGGATGACATAGATGATGCTTTAGCTACGAGTCACTGTGACTTGAGTCTTCTGTTTGACCTCATTGCACAGCAGATCTCCTTGCCCAGTTGCTCCAATCCAGCTGTTGCTCCTCCACCTTGTGTATATAGAACAAGTCAGTAATGCTGTGGTACATACTGTAGTTATTGTAACATCTTATTTTTAAAATAAAGCACTAAGTCTCTTCCCATATATGTCCTGCAACTGTAATAAAATATATACCTATTTACTTGTACATATAATGAAAAAAATTACATAGCATCAAGTATTTTAACATTCACTTCTTATGAGAAATTACTGTAATTTTTATTTTTAATCAACTAAAATTGCTTTTTAAATTCGGTAAATTATCATTATAAAATAATTACTGTAATTCGTTACAATAATAATTTGTACTCAAAAAGTAGCACATATTGCATGTTTTTGTAAGGCTCTTGATTAAGTTTATTATATTCCTTAGGGATTGACATTATTGTTAATTTTTTATTGAGGAAGTGCTAAACCTGTAGGGGTCATATAGTATCTGAGGATTCAAGTTCCATTTACAGAACACTACTGTTAAAGAATTGAACGGAGAAGCTTTTCATAAAATTAATAAACCTGGCTTCTCTTGTTATTCATTTTATTATTATATTTATAAGGAAGTGCTAAACTCAAATGGGTTATATGACTGTAAAATGGGAGGCAATCATATTTGATTCAAGAAAGCATAGGATAGCTCCAGTTCTTTGGATCAAGAGCCCTTCACCAGCATTCCAGCACCTCCCTTGAAGGGTTTCTTTTAGGAGATAACTATAGTTAATACCAAGGATAAACAAATATCTGTACATCTTAAATTATTTTTGCTTAACAGTATGAAAGCTCTTCATTGTTTTCCTTTGCAGTTCTTTTGTATGGGAGATCACAGTGTCTGCCTCAGTTTCTTGAAGGAAAAGGTGTATTCACACACCTCATCCAGAGTCCACACTTCTTTTTGGATGTTTTGTACATGCATGAGGCTCCTTGTGATGACAACAAATGTGAGGTTAGTTTAGAACACTTACAGTGAATTGCTAGTATATTTTTTTTGTGTAATATTGTTTTAGCTTCAGGTTTTTTAAAGTTTGTGTATTTTCAGTTGTGAATACTGAAAGATTTTCACAGGTTTGGTGCATACTTTCTAATATATTTATTTCATTTGTAAAATTTTCAGTGTTAATGTGTTGTGGTTGTCAATATACTGTATATTTATTTTGTTTGTAAAATTTTCAGGGCTTTTGTTTTAAATGTGTTAAGTTTTTAAATGCAATAATAATGTTGAGCTGTGTTAAAATATACATATACTGTATATTCATGTATACACTTGGATAGTAAGTTGGTAGACAGCAACCAGCCAGGGAGGTACTACTGTCCTGCCAAGTGAGTGAAACGGAAACTTGTAATTGTTTTACATGATGATAGGATTGCTGGTGTCTTTTTTTTTTTTTTTTTTTGTCTCATAAACATGTGGGATAACAGGTATATCTTCTTACTTCTACTTACACTTAGGTCACATTACATATGCATGTACATGCATATATTTTACATACCCATCTGGGTTTTCTTCTATTTTCTTATAGTTCTTGTTCTTCTTTATTACCTCTTATATCCATAGGGAAATGGAACAGAATTCTTCCTCCATAAACCATGTATGTCGTAAGAAGCAATTAAAATGCCAGGGGAAAGGGACTAGTAACCCTATGTTGTAAACATTAGTAAATTAAAAAAAAACACAAAAAAAAGATAAACTATTTTCTTTTTAGGTCCCACCCTGCCTTGGTGGGATACAACCAGTCTGTTGGAAAAAAGTATTTAATTTTTTTATTAACACACTGGCCGATTCCCACCAAGGCAGGGTGGCCCGAAAAAGAAAAACTTTCACCATCATTCACTCCATCACTGTCTTGCCAGAAGGGTGCTTTACACTGCAGTTTTTAAACTGCAACATTAACACCCCTCCTTCAGAGTGCAGGCACTGTACTTCCCATCTCGAGGACTCAAGTCCAGCCTGCAGATTTCCCTGAATCCCTTCATAAATGTTACTTTGCTCACACTCCAACAGCACGTCAAGTATTAAAAACCATTTGTCCCCATTCACTCCTATCAAACACGCTCACGCATGCCTGCTGGAAGTCCAAGTCCCTCGCACACAAAACCTCCTTTACCCCCCTCCCTCCAACCTTTCCTAGGCCGACCCCTACCCCGCCTTCCTTCCACTACAGACTGATACACTCTTGAAGTCATTCTGTTTCGCTCCATTCTCTCTACATGTCCGAACCACCTCAACAACCCTTCCTCAGCCCTCTGGACAACAGTTTTGGTAATCCCACACGTCCTCCTAACTTCCAAACTATGAATTCTCTGCATTATATTCACACCACACATTGCCCTCAGACATGACATCTCCACTGCCTCCAGCCTTCTCCTCGCTGCAACATTCATCACCCATGCTTCACACCCATATAAGAGCATTGGTAAAACTATACTCTCATACATTCCCCTCTTTGCCTCCAAGGACAAAGTTCTTTGTCTCCACAGACTCCTAAGTGCACCGATCACCCTTTTCCCCCTCATCAATTCTATGATTCACCTCATCTTTCATAGACCCATCCGCTGACACGTCCACTCCCAAATATCTGAATACATTCACCTCCTCCATACTCTCTCCCTCCAATCTGATATCCAATCTTTCATCACCTAATCTTTTTATCCTCATAACCTTACTCTTTCCTGTATTCACTTTTAATTTTCTTCTTTTGCATACCCTACCAAATTCATCCACCAATCTCTGCAACTTCTCTTCAGAATCTCCCAAGAGCACAGCAAAGAGCAACTGTGACAACTCCCACTTTATGTGTGATTCTTTATCTTTTAACTCCACGCCTTTTGTCAAGACCCTCGCATTTACTTCTCTTACAACCCCATCTATAAATATATTAAATGACTATGGTGACATCACACATCCTTGTTTAAGGCCTACTTTTACTGGGAAATAATCTCCCTCTTTCCTTCATACTCTAACTTGAGCCTCACTCGTAAAAACTCTTCACTGCTTTCAGTAACCTACCTCCTACACCATACACCTGCAACATCTGCCACATTGCCCCCCTATCCACCCTGTCATACGCCTTTTCCAAATCCATAAATGCCACAAAAACCTCTTTAGCCTATCTAAATACTGTTCACTTATATGTTTCACTGTAAACACCTGGTCCACACACCCCCTACCTTTCCTATACAATAATGTATGTATACTGTATTTATTTAGCAACCTAAACTCTTCCCCGGAAGAAAATTATTTGGCAAGCACCAGGTGGATATCATATCACCGATCCACTACTTTATAATAGCAGTATACAGTATATGTATTAATTTCAATTCATTGTCCGTAACCATTCAGACCCAGTTACTGTTCTTGTTGATTTTATTGCAAGGTAATGCGTCTTCATTACAGTTAGGTAGGTAAATTTTTATCATTAAGCTACTTATTTTCTTTCAGCAACCCAAGACCTGTCTAACTGCAATTTGTATAAATATTTAATTTAAATGTTAATCAATATGTGAGTTTGGTTATTACCTCAAACACTGCTCATTGTTTTTTCAGGGTATATTTGATATCTTATGTGGCTTAGACGAGAGTGGTTGGAGTTATGTTTTGGAGGTGTCTCGTAATGCAACCAAGCTCCACAACCACTGTGGTAGTCTCCTGGCACACCCACTACAAAGGCCAACACAGAAGGACCTTCGCTACACTCTCGGAGGTGGCGACTAATGTTATAGCACGAATGGTAATATTTTTCACAATAAGTTTAAACATGATGTCTATTATGGCACCAAAGAATTTTTATAAAAATGTATTATTCCAAACAAAAACTAAAAAAAATATAGCTTTGCTTATCTTTGTTATAAGATTTAGTATTAGATATGATAAGGGTAAACTTTTCCATTTGGAAGTGGAGCAGAATTCTTCCTCCATAAGCCATGCGTGTCGTAAAAGGTGACTAAAATGCCGGGAGCAAGGGGCTAGTAACTCCTGTATACATTACTAAAATTAAAAAGAGAAACTTTTGTTTTTCTTTTTTGGGCCACCCTGCTGCCATGGGATATGGCCAGTTTGTTGAAACAAGAAGAAGAAAGGGTAAACTGCAGTTAACAGTAAAAATTTGAAAGGGTGACATGTATTAGAGAAAAGATTAGTTAAAGATAAAGAATGGAGTAATGAGATACATTAAACAAAATATTGAGGGGTAACATTTTGTTTGTTACATTTAATTTAAGATGTACACATGTAATTTTGCAATGTTTTCGAGGTTTATGGTAATTATCTTACAGTGCGTGTCATTGAAAAAGGAGTAAGTGATAAGTTAGGTACCCCCCTGGTGATAATAAAACACAAGTTTGCTACAACTGTCATCTCTCTTCACCACAATAAACAACACAGTACATATTTAACAAGACAAGTAACATGAACAGTATAAGTCTTTTGACCCTACAATGCCAGTTTTACTTAAATGGCTCAGAGTATTTTAATAGAAGATCCTTATTGTAAGCAATAATCATTAATACATATGGTTCATTGCTTTTTATTACAGTCCTTAATTTATATTTCATATTAATCAGATTTTTCTGTATCTCCACTGTTGTTTTACTAGCCTTAACATACATATTAGTGAAGACACTTAATTTACAACTATATTCGTTATGCTACAATGTTATATTATTCACACTAATCACTCAGTTGCCATATAACATATTATAGTAGAGAATATTCTCATAAACTATACCATACATGTGAAAGTATATAGATATATAACATTTCATATGAGTAGACATAAGACTTCCCTCATCACAGTAAATATACACCATTCACATTAAGAGTGCAAGAACAGAACTAATAAGTGACACAACTGTTTATTCTGAGCCCATTGTTTGAAGCAGCAAGGATGAAACCCAGGTTCAGTACTTGCAAGATTTTGGCAGCAGATCTAGATGGAGATTATATAGTACTGTCCACATAGATTTTTCTTCACTTCTTTCAAAGAAAATAATACATAAATAAGATTGTAGGATCCAAGTAATTGCTGTAATAAACTCTTAACAAGATTACCTGAACAGAATGCCATTCTATCCAATAACAGTCTTTTGTACAGTACGCTTGTTATGTCTTGCATGACACTCCAGAACTATGGGCTCAGGTGTTCATGCCAGTATGTTAGCCAGCAGAATGTTATCAGTGTGGTGGGCTTGTTTACAAGAGTCAACAGGGGTAAGGCTACAATACAACTACATTACATGACAACTTCTTAATGAAAACAAGTTTTTACTCTACTCTCTGGCAAGTTTCTAGCTTCAATGAATTACAGCTGCTGCTAACAAATCTGATATCATTATTTCTTTAAGTAGAGTAGCATCTTAACAAGGATACCCTGACTTCACTATGTATGTTACATGAGTTTGTTAACAAGTGTGACATCATAACTTTACTACCTTGTAAGAAAACTGCATTGGGTCATTATTACAGTACTCTTATCAGCATTAACAAAGACATTTTTGTATGTACACTTATGTAGGTCACTTGAATCCCAAAACTCAAGTCGTTTACATTTTTATACTTATTTTTTTATGCTGATTAATCTTCTACATAAAATTAAAATATTAAAATATCTGAATCACTTTTTCATATCCAATCTACAACTTTTCATAAAAAATACTTAAAAAATTAAAATGATCTACCAGGTATTTATTATATCCCATTCCATATTTTCAAAATTCAAAATAACACATGCTCCAAAAATAAAGCATATTATGCATATGCAGTAATTTTATTTAAATGTGTTTTTACCTTAAAATTAAATTAAGGCAAAAATCCATATTGATCCATGAGGCATTACATTTTCTACAATACTGATCTAATGTTTTACAATGTGTGCAATGACAACTACTTGTTGAGGTGCAGACTGGTAACTTAGTGTTTACTGACATATATTTACAATGAAATGATTATGTATGAATCATCATGGATAATGAGGGACTTGCCACATTCTCTCTGCTGTGGCAGTACACTCATCCTCATAATGAACAGCAATATGCGCATTAGCAAAAAATTCATGAGAGTAATATACATTTCCATCCACAGCTGAGGCCCTAAGCCATAAAACGTAGTTCTTTTCTGGAATAAGAGGTGGTAAATTTTGCTGAGTTTCTAGGGTACACTTCGTAGTGGTCAGCCACGCAGCAGGCACACAACATTGTTACAATGTTCAATGTGAATTGATGTTGCTGTATCAAAACTTCAGATTATATTTCACACTGAAGCAACTTTGTGTGCCTTCTGGGCATTACTGCTACTAACGATAACTCAATAAAGGAAATAACTGATGCACAATAGTGGCCATGAATTTTTCCCACAGTATCTTGTGTATTCATCGCTTACATTAGATAAGAATATGTAAAATATACAAAGGTTGTAATTAAGATAATTACTTTTAATGTGTGTGTATGTACAATATTAACATAGATAAGTATGGGAGCAAAAATCTTCCTTACAAGTAAACTAAAAAATTAGCAGTTTTGGCCTCAAAGAATTAAGAAGATAAAGGGCATCTCTTGCAAGTTAATATAACTGCCACCATTTTAAACTCAATAATTTAATATTTTGACATCAGATGTCAGAATATTAGTTTGTTATACTGTACAGTGCAGGTGTATAAATCCAATAATACCAGTCTGACATATTAACAGTAAAGTAGTACAATACATTGAATATTTGGTTGCAGATTTGTTTTTTAGAACATTCAATATCCTTGATTAGTTACTCTAAATGATAATAAAAAGAGCAATTGCTCACTGTTACATTAGTGGTAGGTAATGCAGTGACTGAATAAACTACAATTATTATTATTATAATCAAAAAGAAGCGCTAAGCCACAAGGACTATACAGCGCTGCAGGGCAGGAAGGAAGCGAGGGCATCAGGTGGCAAAAGGGAGATGGATGAGTAATAGGTTACGAATAACAGCGGGGTAGTGGATGGTGAAAGGGTAAAGGGCAGCAAGAGACTGAACTAGAAAGGGCTGAGGGGAGTGCGAAAAGTATCATCAGAGTTTGTGGAGTAAATCAGTCGTTGTCAAGAAGTCAATGAGAGAGTCAGGATTAAAGGAGGGTCCATCAGCAAGAAGGGAAGGTAAAGAGAGAGTAGTAGAACAAAGACGACGTTGGAGGTAAATTCTGCGTGCTCGTTGATAGAGAGGGCAGTCTAACAGAATGTGGCTAATCGATACTGGAACTTGACACTGCTCACAGAGAGGAACAGGGTGCCTCTCCATGAGATACCCACGAGTAAGACGAGTGTGGCCAATGCGAAGGTGGGAGAGAGTGGTCTCCCAACCTCAGCACTGATGACAAGAAGACGGCCAGTAACCTATGCTCGGTTTAATAGAATGAAGTTTGTTACCGAGCAGAGTTGACCAACGTTGTTGCCAACGGGTGCGAAGGTGGGTAGCTATTGCAGCAAAATAGTCCAGAAATGGAACACCTCGATAGGAAATTGGTAGGTCATGTACTGCTGACCACGCAGCAGTGTCTGCCTGTTCATTGCCCTGTACGTCGACATGACCAGGGACCCAACATTATGTTTGGTAGAGATACGGCGTAGCCAAAGTTGGATACGGAGAACTAGGGGATGAGATGTATAAAATTTTCGTATAGCCTGTAGAGCACTAAGGGAGTCTTAGACTACTACAAATGATGACACAGGCATAGATGCGATATGAATAAGTGCTGCAAGAATGGCATACAGTTCAGCAGTAAAAATGCTAGCTGAAGATAGTAAATGCCCCCGCACGACGCTGTCCGGAAACACTGCTGCGAATCCGACGCCGTCTGAAGACTTAGAGCTACAAGATTAAAGGGAATAACCTGTCAAATTACTTTTTAAACTACTGTAACTGTTTTCACAGGATACCTAAATATCCACGGGTGCAAAATTGAACAATAAAACATCACAATTTCTTTGGATCAGCAGTAAATACAAAGAATGTGTTAACCTGTATAACTTAACATACTGAATTCACCATTTAAACTTGTAGTTATCAAGTCTGATATAATGGAAGCAATTATCATTCTTTAATCTTAGTGGTGTTTGGAGTTTTACAAATATATCTGAGTGTGCACGCATGCACTTACTGTAAAATTCCTAGTACCCATTGGTTATTTTAAATAATAGTTGTTTAGTAACATATTAAATATGTATTTGGAAGAGCAACCATGAACTGATGAACCTAACATATGGCATTAGGCAAATTAAGGAAGTTTGTGTCACTGGTTAATCATGGCTAAAATGGTATACAGTAATACTGTGTAAGTTTCCTTAGAATATATACGAATGAAGTTTGGAGAGTTATAATAAGTGACCTGTGGTATTCTAATGGACTTTGATTATTGGTAGTTGGACTGGCATTTAGAGAAAGGTAATTCATCACCTTATGATACCTAACAATGATGATGATATATTCCAGTACACAGTACTACTGTACTAAGTTTTTATTGACTGCCAAGAGATTATGTAAACTTTGCATACCAAATTGTCAAGTATACAAGGGACTGGAAAGTGTGTATCAAAAAGGCATTAATTATGTATAACAAAAGGAACTTTGTATACTGTACATGTTTCACAATACATTTTGGTAATTCCTGAAATACTGTACAGTATAATAATTAAAGTTTAAAATTATAAACAAATTCCTGATTAGGAAGTCTGCAATTAAACAAATTTCAGTAAAATCCCAGTACTCTTGAACAGGAATTATGTTACTTATTAGTTTCCTGAGTATAATGACTAGCAGAAATAGGAGTATTGTGACTTTTAATTATGAACCATTTGCATCTGATATCAATTCGAATGTTGCAATGAGTACTCTGCCTCATATTCTGCTGCTAGTACTGCATTGATCTTATTACACTATTAAACTAGAGGTAATTCATAACACATAAACATGCAAATGTTGTTATATGATATACATTACGTGAATTATAAAATGCACTTATTTTTTTACTGTCATACCTTGCTGAATTTATTACAAATATAAAGAAAGTATCTTTTTTGAGACCATGCACAGAAAGAGAGATGAAGTTTTGACTGAAATTTTGAGAAGTGGACCAACTATATATAGTTTGTTGTTCAGTTATAGTACAGCACTAAGATTTGTACATACAGTATTGGATATAGTCTATTTTTGTTTCATAAAGACAACCAGTGAAAACAGTCAAAGTCTGGCTGAATACAAAATACATGTACTTATAAACATTCTGGATGGCAATTATGAATATTAAAAAGAATACATTGCAATTATACATAGTTTCCTTCACTGGACTATGGTATGTAATAAAGCACAGAAATCAGACACAGTTTATGTTTGTGGTTCATTATCTTACAACTATTTGGAAATGCTGTACCATTCGTGAATACAAATAATGCAGTATTTGAAAAGATAGTGCAGTATAATGGATGGACCAAAATAATACTGTAGTTCTGAAGTGGATATTATCATCAAATACTTTAAATCCTGAAGTTTTCTCTTAACAACTTGCACTTTTGTTTTTCCGCGAACCAGATCAGACTATGCCCAAAAAAGTTTTTATTAAACAATTTTTTTATCTCATAAATGAACAGGGGAACAAGATAATTAATGTTTAAAAATAAAGATTTATCCTGAATAAATAAAATTAAACAATTTGTGGCTATCCAGTTGTATATAAAGACTGCTTATCCAGAATAGGTCTCGATATTTTTCATTTATAATATGTGTATATAATTTAACATTATTTTTATTAGTATGCCAGTGTACTCTAGATATTAACAATAATGAAATCCAGTACAGATGCTGCATTTTCTGTAAGATGGATGGTATTAACACAGGAGTACCTACATCCTGTAATATTTCAGCTATAGACAAGAGTATTTTTTCTTAATTTTTGTAGGACCCTCACAAGCAAGCCTAGAAAATTTTTCATTAGGCCTTGTTTGGAACTCTGATCTACCAGTTGTAGTCATTAGCAGTGGATGGTGGCTGTGGATTGTGGTCATGCGTTACAGGTTGTGGGACCTCTGGCTGTGGATTTTGAATATGTCGTGGAGACTTCAGAGATTTTGAATCATCCTTTATCTCATTTCTTCCATTCAGAAGATCATTGTAGGCCTGTAAAATATACAAAGTCTTCAGAATTATTTTATAACTTTATTTTTATTATTAGCACATTGGCCATTTCCCACCAAGGTAGGGTACTAATAATTGTAATTCACATTTAAGCACTGGTAAATACAATATTTTAAGAATTTGATGTATAGTCTCACATGGATATAACTTGAAAATTTCTTTCTCAAAACTGCTATTCTTAAACTTCATTTTAAGCATTTATTTATTTTATTCTATATTTAACACACCAGCAGTCCTACCATAGTAGGATAACCCAAAAAATAACAGGAAACACATTTACAACCATTCATTTATCAATGTCTTGCCAGAAGTGCACTGACATAGTTCAAATGGTCCTCTGAACTGCAAAATCCTAACCCCTCTTATATAATATAGGCACTGTACTTCCAACCTCAAAAATTCAAATCTGGCTAACTGGTTCACCAGATTTTCTTAGCAAAGGTTACGTTGCTCACACTCCAACAGCACATCATGTCATAAAAACCACTTATCTTCACTCACTCTGAGCCAATGCCTGTTGGATGTTCAAGCCCTTAGCACTCAAAACTTCTTTAACCCCTTCTCTCCAACCCTT
Organism: Cherax quadricarinatus; assembly: GCF_038502225.1. Classification (NCBI taxonomy): domain Eukaryota; kingdom Metazoa; phylum Arthropoda; class Malacostraca; order Decapoda; family Parastacidae; genus Cherax; species Cherax quadricarinatus. Next base: position 5,696,998 of record NC_091359.1, on the reverse strand, counting down.
CCTAGGATGACCCCTGTCTCTTCTTCCCTCCACCCCAGATTTATGCACTCTCCTAATCATCTCATTTTGCTCCATCCTCTCTAAATGCCCAGACTACTTCAACAACCCCTCCCCCACCCTCTGAATTTATGCCTTTAGTAACCTCACACCTAATCTCTACACTTTGAATTTCCTACATAATATTCACATCATATATCGCCCTCAAGCAGGACATCACTACCTTCCCCTTCCTCGCTGCAGCATTTAAAACCTATGCTTCACACTCATACAACAATGTTGGTACCACTATTCAGTGGTACATTTCCCTTTTTTGCCTCCATGGATAAGTTCCTTGTTTCCACAGATGCCTCAATGCAACACCCACCTTTATCCTCTCATTAATTCTATGGTTAACATCATCTTTCATAGACCCATTTATGTATATTGTAGTTTCACAATTTTTCTTTCAACACTGCCACTTTTTTTTGTCTCGTTTCTTAATTAAAACTCGACCTTTATATTAAACTTACCTGGAATCTGTTTTTGATGCTTTCATAATCAGGGCTGAGATCTGGTGATGTAACAGGTGAGTCCTTATTAGGGAAAGGACTGGATGGTGCAAAGTAGTTTCTGAAGGGATTAGTTTCAGAGAAGATTGGTGGAGGAGGCTGAGTGGTGTAGTTATACCCTCCGCTACCACCGCTGCCACCAGTACCACCCTGGATGAAGGGATTGGCACCGCCACCTCCACTACCTAAGTTATTAAAGAGCATATGTAATTTTTATCCTGATTTTATAATTTATTACATTAATAAATTTAAAGCATTAACTGTGGAGACACAATCTGGTGCTTTGATTTAGAATATTTTGTCTTCTTGAAAGAGAATTTTTTTTTTTTACATTTTTGCCACATTATTACATTTCGATGTATCAAACATACCTGGTATATCCAGCATCCCATTTGTTGCATTGTAAGTGCCATATCCTGCATCACTTGCACCCTCATTCAGCTTTTGAGAGCTTAATGCCCTTGGAAGAGGGTTAGCTGGAACTCCGTGTGGAGCAAGAGCAGTTCCCTCTTCAGCCATTTCACGTGGGTCCTCTTCAGGTGGCAGGTCAGGCTGGAAGCCAACATCTTTCCGGTAGAAGTTGATGAATATAAATGCAGCAAGGACAATAAGAGACACCACTCCATATGATCGGAACACAACAGAGGTACCTGAATGAAATAAGAATATTATAATCACCTGAAGCACTAAACCTGACCTGAATGAAAACAAGCAATACTACTCGTAATCAAAATGAGTAACATAGACACAGGGCTTTATATTCAAAATAATAATAATCTTTATTTCTACAAGCACATGTACAAGGTATACAGGCCTAGCTGGCATAAATGACATACTGTACTACTATATAGAAAGCCCCTGGTTATGCAGAGCATTTCAGGCAAATTAGGTCAATTTTGTCCCCAGGATGTGACCCACATCAGTCGACTAACACCCATGTACCTATTTTATTGATGGGTGAATAGGGACAGCAGGTGTCTTAAGGAAACACATCCTATTGTTTCCACCCATCCTGGGGATCAAACCACGGACTTCAGTGTGTGTGCTGAGTACACTAACAATAGAGCTTCAGAACATAAGCTATATATTTGTGGATAATGCAAATATCCTGTCCAAAATAAGTATAAGTCTAAGAGCAATATGTGGTGTAAATATTATGCAGAAAATTCGGAGTGTGGAAATCAGGAGAAGGTGTGGAGTTAATAAAAGTATTAGTCAGAGGGCTGAAGAGGGTTTTGTTGAGGTGGTTTGGTCATTTAGAGAGAATGGATCAAAGTAGAATGACATGGAGAGCGTATAAATCTGTAGGGGAAGGAAGGCGGGGTAGGGGTCGTCCTCGAAAAGGTTGGAGGGAGGGGATAAAGGAGGTGTTGTGGGCGAGGGGTTTGGACTTCCAGCAAGCGTGTGTGAGCGTGTTAGATAGGAGTGAATGGAGACAAATGGTATTTGGGACCTGACGATCTGCTGGAGTGTGAGCAGGGTAATATTTAGTGAAGGGATTCAGGAAAACCAGTTATTTTATATAACCGGACTTGAGTCCTGGAAATGGGAAGTACAATGTCTGCACTCTAAAGGAGGGGTTTGGGATATTGGCAGTTTGGAGAGATATATTGTGTATTTTTATATGATATACTTCTAAGCTGTTGTATTCTGGGCACCTCTGCAAAAACAGTGATTATGTGTGAGTGAGATGAAAGTGTTGAATGATGATGAAAGTATTTTCTTTTTGGGGATTTTCTTTCTCTTTAGGTCACCCTGCCTTGGTGGGAGACAGCCGACTTGCTAAAAAAAAAAAAATTAATGACTACTTAAATCCTGCAAATAGTGATAGATGGATGATAGAATTTAGCGGAGATATTTGTGTAATGGAAATGGAAGAAAGGAATAACAGGCTATACAAAGAATACAGATTGTGTAATACTGTATTAAAATCATCAGATGAAGGGTTGTATGAGGCATCAGTGGTAAAAAAAAGATAAGTTAACTGAAGCTCTAAAATAACAGTTATTCACAGCATGCTTTATGCCAAAATTGTTATACAAAGTGGTGATATGACATTCACATAATAGAAAGATAGGAACAAGCTACAAAATGGCTCCCACAGATAAAAATGAAAGACGAGCTATGAAGAATGGCTGAAAAATAATGGTGACTGAAAGGAAGAAAGAGGAGACATGATTACCAACTATAAGATCATAAAGAAAATAAAAAATGAATAAATAATGTATAATTTCATAGGGCCATCAGCAGGAAGAAAAGACCACAATTGAAAGCTACAAAAAAGTGCCATAAGGCTACTAAAAAATTGTTCTTCTCAGAGCTATAAAACAATGAAATAGGATGCAAGGAGGTAGTAAGTGCCACAACCACTTAAAATTTAAAAGTACTGTATGACCCCTCTCAAGTTTAACACTTAATTTGATTCTTTCTTCTTTCAACACACCTGCCGTATCCCACCGAGGCGGGTTGGCCCAAAAGGAAAAACGAAAGTTTCTCCTTTTACATTTAGTAATATATACAGGAGAAGGGGTTACTAGCCCCTTGCTCCCAGCATTTTAGTCGCCTCTTACAACACGCATGGCTTACGGAGGAAGAATTCTGTTCCATTTCCCCATGGAGGTAAGAGGAAATAAACAAGAAAAAGAACTAGAAAGAAAATAGAAGAAAACCCAAAGGGGTGTGTACATATATGCTTGTACATGTATGTTGTAGTGTGACCTAAGTGTAAGTAGAAGTAGCAAGACGTACCTGAAATCTTGCATGTGTATGAGACAGAAAAAAAAAAAGACACCAGCAATCCTACCATTGTGTAAAACAATTACACGCTTCAGTTTTACACTCACCTGGCAGGACGGTAGACAGTAGTACCTCCCTGGGCGGTTGCTGTCTACCAACCTACTACCTAGGACTTAATTTGATTATACAGTATTAATTGTTTTAACATGGCCGTCTCCCACCGAGGTAGCACGACTCAAAAAAGAAAGAAACACTTTCACCATCATTCACACAATCACTGTCTTTGCAGAGGCGCTCAGATACGACAGTTTAGATGTCACCGCAAACAGCCAATATTTAAATTAAATAAAAAAATGGAGATGGGATACTATGATCATAGCTCTGCACCCATCACTACACACTGAAAATCACATGCACTATTCTCATGTGCTAATAAGTACACATCTGAGACTAAAGTCTTAAGTGATCACAGATTAGAGATGAATTCCTTGGCCTGAGCAGCAATACTATATATGAAGGCTAAACTGAGCTTCATAATATCCATTCATATAACACTTGGAAAACTCTGTAGAAGAAAGACTTACCGAAGAAATTTACAAATATTCCACCAATGATAGCTCCACACCCTCTGCCAAAGCCGTGATGGATTCCTTGCAATACACCCTGTGATGATGAACGAAGGTGTGGGGAAGTGTTGTGAGCAATGTATGAGCAGCAGGCAGCCCACACTGCAGCATGGGTTATTCCTGCAACACCACACCAATCATCATCATCTAGTACAATACCTTGATTGTTATACATCAGCATTTGTCTCCGCAGCTCTTGAAGTCTTATACAGGCAAGCCTCATTTAATATTTTGGGTCAGCTCCGAAGAGGCACACGCTAACTCTAGTGATCAGTCATTGAAACATTGGAGGGATTTGAATGTGCTTCTAATACAGTATGTTATAAATTGGCCCATTTTAAGAGCTTTTTACTCTTGTGATATTTGTCATAGCTTTGATAGTTCTTCATGTTAGGTAGGCCCTCCATAAGAAAACAGCCTCACCAATAGGCTCACTGCAAGACAAAAGGGGAATAAACCTGCAGTGTGTTACATTTTCCCCTACATTTACTCTGTTTTAGATGAAAAATACGGCATGTTCCAAGAAAATTTGCCATAATTTTTCAACCATGGTAACGTGAACAAAAAAGTGTTACTTGATGATCCACTGTTTGATTCAAGGCACCATTTTCCTCATGAGAGGCTCTTCAGCCAAGGATCTGGACCTATCATTCCTCTCCTTAGACCATATTTGATTGCCTTCCATTAACCCCAAGCACTGTGTGACCTCTTCAGGTTTAGTGCTACTCTCGTTAATATAACAATAATAATAATCAAAGCATATTGCAGAGGCACAGTATGAAAGTTAATTTACTAGTTATATATGATTTTCTCAACATGGACTGAATAAAATCATATTTTCTAAATTAAACTACATAAAAATAAATACTGTATCCTCGTTCCGTAAATACTAACCTTGAATAAACTCAAAAGGCAGGACCCACCAAGGGTCCTTCATCCAGGAAATATAGAGGAAACGCAGTACATTGCCTGTCAGTCCAATACATAGCACCTGATGTACAACAAAATTATTAACTGATCATAAATATTTTATTGGAAATGTCAAATGTCAGAACAAATAAGATATAAGGTTGGAATATAAGAAACTGGAAATGGGAGAAAAAGAAATACATGAGAGAAATTTATTTATAAGCACTAACAAAACTACTATTAAGAAAGACAAAATTAGCAACATTGCATCACCTCACATGGAGAGCATGTGTGATGCAGCATAATGATACAGGGCCTTTATCACTGTTAATGATAAATTCTCTATAATTCATTTTCATGTGATTGAGAAATTAGCAAAATTACTGTACTAACAAACATTATTAATGTGCCTTTTTTTTACCTTTACATGTCCAATCTGAGCAATGAGTCGGAAGCTGAAGAAGTAAGCAAAAATTTCAGAGATGTGATTCATGACGCTAGCAATACCAAATACTGTAGGGGTGCCACCATAGTCCTGGGAAGGAGAGTTAATTAATTTAATATCTTTATTATGCACCCTATACCCATCCTGTAGGCCTGTAGAGCCACCATAGGATAATAGTAATTAATTTTGTGTCATATATGAGGCTGCATGACAGCAACAGTTAGGCTGTTCTTTATCATAATTACTAGAGATACACTGATTTAATTTTCCACATTTCAAAACTCACCTGTAAATGCCAGAACAAGAAGGCAAATATGAGACCAATGCCAAAGCCCATCCACCAGGCAACGAAGAGGAAGGCACCACACCGGAGATTCTTAAACTCCCTCAACACCACAAACCATTCTGGCATCTCCTTCATTGTTTGAGCGAAGATCTTGGTCTGATAAAGCAATAAGATTTTCATTACTTAATGCATCTGTCATCTGGTAATGAAGTACAGTTCATGATTCCTATCACTGGATGTATAATGTACTGTATATCAAATGATGTGAATACCATATTGATAAATATATACATGCATACATACATTCATAAACATACAAACAAACATTCATACAGTTAGTTTAATATGTTTATTATGCACCCCATACCCATCATAAATACATAGACATGGAATAATAATTATACATAGGTAAACTTAAAAATTATGAGTACAGTATGGCGATTTGAAGTCTGGGTAAAAGAGATGTAATGCATTAATATATAGATGAATATAGTATTCAAGTCAGTGTGGATCCATATGCACAAAGCTACATAAAGATGAATATAAATATCAGTATAAACTCACCAGTAACCTATGTATACTCATGATTTTATAAGCCAATAATTTCTAAGATTGCATCTTAGTACGACTGAAGATGAATGCATAAAATGTTATATATACCTGCGTACCAGGAAATGTAATCAGTATGTAAGACCATTTTATATTGAAGGGAGACAGGATTTATAGCTATTATGGTGGTATAAACTATTTTTTTATTATGGTTATAGCATTTTACTGCAAATATGACACTGATCTTAAGTCAGCAGACAGAGATACCCATGGAAATAAGCCATATTGCTGGACTTCCTTGAGTTTTGCTTAATTATTAACTTGAGTTATGATCTGGAGGTTAGGTTAGGTAAGGAGGTTTGTCAGGAACCAGGATAAGTGTTTCCTGTCGCAGGTCTTAGTCATATGATGACCCGCCATTGGAGCTTTTGGTCATCTGACCGAGGCCTTCTGCTGGCTTACTGGTCCACCCCTTTAAAAACTGTGGTCATAGTTATAACCATTTATTTTATAAGGTATTAGGAAATCTTCTTAAAGGACTTCTACAAAGATATATTCCTTCATGAAGGCAGGTAATGCTTGAAATACCTACTGATGTAAGGAATTGAAGGTACTATCTCTCTCCTTGGATTAAGCTTTATTACATTCCAATCCTTAGGCACTGTATGACCCATACAAGTTTAGCATTTCCCCATAGTTATAATAATAATAATAATAATAAATAATTATTTTTTTTTATTATCACACTGGCCGATTCCCACCAAGGCAGGGTGGCCCGAAAAAGAAAAACTTTCACCATCATTCACTCCATCACTGTCTTGCCAGAAGGGTGCTTTACACTACAGTTTTTAAACTGCAACATTAACACCCCTCCTTCAGAGTGCAGGCACTGTACTTCCCATCTCCAGGACTCAAGTCCGGCCTGCCGGTTTCCCTGAATCCCTTCATTTATTTATTTATTTATTTATTTATTTATTTATAATTTGAGCACACTTACAGAGGTACAAAAAAAAATACAGATAAGAGCAGCATGCCAAAGCCACTTATACTATGCATAGCATTATGGGCTGGCTTAAAATTAACTTAAGATTAACTAAGCAATGATGAAATCAGTGAAAAACATTAATGTAAACTGATTACTATAAAGCACAAGTGAGTATTACAAAGACAGGTCATATGGTTGCATGCATTGTTATAAATTCAGTAGAATGGAGTATTCTGTTAGGTAGTGTATTTAAAAAAAAATAAAGTTAGATTGAGTTTTAGGTTTAACATTTATGTGATATAATTGTGAGAAACATTTAAGATATACAATTTATAAGGTTCAGTTATTCAGTATTTACTTGGTTTTGGGTGAGTAAGTGATCTTTGAGAAGAGACTTGAATTTATAAACAGGTAGTGTTTCTTTTATATTTACAGGTAATGAATTCCAGATTTTAGGGCCTTTTATGTGCATTGAGTTTTTGCATAGCGTGAGATGGACACGAGGAATATCAAAGAGTGATCTGTGCCTTGTGTTATGGTCATGTGTTCTGTTGAGGTTGGCAAGGAGATGTTTGAGGGGAGGGTTAATATCAGAGTTGAGTGTTCTATGTATGTAATAGGTGCAGTAATAAGTATGGATGTTTTGTATGGTGAGTAGGTTGAGTGTATTGAATATTGGTGGAGTGTGCTGCCTGTAGTGAGAATTTGTTATCATTCTAACTGCAGCCTTTTGTTGGGTAATTAGTGGTCTGAGATGGTTACTTGATGTTGAGCCCCATGCACAAATTCCATAGGTGAGATAGGGGTAAATAAGAGAGTGATATAGGGCCAGGAGGGCTGACTGTGGAGCATAGTACCGTATCTTCGATAGTATGCCTACAGTCTTGGAAATTTTCTTAGAAATTTGTTGTATATGTGTATGAAATTTGAGTCTATTATCAAGGTTACTTTGCTCACACTCCAACAGCACGTCAAGTATTAAAAACCATTTGTCTCCATTCACTCCTATCAAACACGCTCACGCATGCCTGCTGGAAGTCCAAGTCCCTCGCACACAAAACCTCCTTTACCCCCTCCCTCCAACCTTTCCTAGGCCGACCCCTACCCCGCCTTCCTTCCACTACAGACTGATACACTCTTGAAGTCACTCTGTTTCGCTCCATTCTCTCTACATGTCCGAACCACCTCAACAACCCTTCCTCAGCCCTCTGAACAACAGTTTTGGTAATCCCGCACCTCCTGCTAACTTCCAAACTACGAATTCTCTGCATTATATTCACACCACACATTGCCCTCAGACATGACATCTCCACTGCCTCCAGCCATCTCCTAGCTGCAACATTCATCACCCATGCTTCACACCCATATAAGAGCGTTGGTAAAACTATACTCTCATACATTCCCCTCATTGCCTCCAAGGACAAAGTTCTTTGTCTCCATAGACTCCTAAGTGCACCACTCACCCTTTTCCCCTCATCAATTCTATAATTCACCTCATCTTTCATAATAATAATAATAATAATAATTTTTTTTTTTTTTTTTTTTCAACAAGTCGGCCGTTTCCCACCGAGGCAGGGTGACCCAAAAAAAAAAGAAAGAAAATCCCCAAAAAGAAAATACTTTCATCATCATTCAACACTTTCACCACACTCGCACATTATCACTGTTTTTGCAGAGGTGCTCAGAATACAACAGTCCAGAAGCATACACATATAAAGACACACAACATATCCCTCCAAACTGCCAATATCCCAAACCCCTCCTTTAAAGTGCAGGCATTGTACTTCCCATTTCCAGGACTCAAGTCCGACTATATGAAAATAATAATAATAATAAATAATAATAACAATAATAATAATAATTTTTTTTTTTTCAACAAGTCGGCCGTCTCCCACCGAGGCAGGGTGACCCAAAAAAGAAAGAAAATCCCCAAAAAGAAAATACTTTCATCATCATTCAACACTTTCACCACACTCACACATTATCACTGCTTTTGCAGAGGTGCTCAGAATACAACAGCTTAGAAGCATATACGTATAAAGATACACAACATATCCCTCCAAACTGCCAATATCCCAAACCCCTCCTTTAAAGTGCAGGCATTGTACTTCCCATTTCCAGGACTCAAGTCCGACTATATGAAAATAACCGGTTTCCCTGAATCTTTCTTTCTTTCAACACACCGGCTGTATCCCACCGAGGCGGGGTGGCCCAAAAGGAAAACAAAAGTTTCTCCTTTTACATTTAGTAATATATACAGGAAAAGAGGTTACTAGCCCCTTGCTCCCGGCATTTTAGTCGCCTCTTACAACACGCATGGCTTACGGAGGAAGAATTCTGTTCCACTTCCCCATGGAGATAAGGGGAAATAAACAAGAATAAGAACTAGAAAGAAAATAGAAGAAAACCCAGAGGGGTGTGTATATATATGCTTGTACATGTATGTGTAGTGTGACCTAAGTGTAAGTAGAAGTAGCAAGACGTACCTGAAATCTTGCATGTTCATGAGACAGAAAAAAGGACACCAGCAATCCTACCATCATGTAAAACAATTACAGGCTTTCGTTTTACACTCACTTGGCAGGACGGTAGTACCTCCCTGGGCGGTTGCTGTCTACCAACCTACTACCTAGGTTTCCCTGAATCCCTTCACTAAACATTACCCTGCTCACACTCCAACAGATCGTCAGGTCCCAAGTATCATTCGTCTCCATTCACTCCTATCTAACATGCTCATGCACGCTTGCTGCAAGTCCAAGCCCCTAGCCCACAAAATCTCCTTTACCCCCTCTTTCCAACCCTTTTGAGGACAACCCCTACCCCTCCTACCTTCCCCTATAGATTTATATGCTTTCCATGTCATTCTACTTTGATCCATTCTCTCTAAATGACCAAACCACCTCAACAACCCCTCTTCTGCCCTCTGACTAATGCTTTTATTAACTCCACACCTTTTCCTAATTTCTACACTCCGAATTTTCTGCATAATATTTACACCACACACTGCCCTTAGACAGGACATCTCCACTGCCTCCAACCGTCTCCTCGCTGCTGCATTTACCACCCAAGCTTCACATCCATATAAGAGTGTTGGTACTACTATACTTTCATACATTCCCTTCTTTGCCTCCATAGATAACGTTTTTTGACTCCACATATACCTCAACGCACCAATCACCTTTTTTCCCTCATCAATTCTATGATTAACCTCATCCTTCATAAATCCATCTGCCGACACGTCAACTCCCAAGTACAGTGTATCTGAAAACATTCACTTCTTCCATACTCCTCCTCCCCAATTTGATATCCAATTTTTCTTTATCTAAATCATTTGATACCCTCATCACCTTACTCTTTTCTATGTTCACTTTCAACTTTCTACCTTTACACACATTCTCAAACTCATCCACTAACCTTTGCAATTTTTCTTTAGAATCTCCCATAAGCACAGCAACATTAGCAAAAAGTAATTGTGTCAATTCCCATTTTGAATTTGATTCCCCATAATTTAATCCCACCCCTCTCCCAAACACCCTAGCATTTACTTCTTTCACAACCCCATCTATAAATATATTAAACAACCATGGTGACATTACACATCCCTGTCTAAGACCTACTTTTACCGAGAAGTATTCTCCCTCTCTTCTACACACCCTAACCTGAGCCTCACTATCCTCATAAAAGCTCTTTACAGCATTTAGTAACTTACCACCTATTCCATATACTTGCAACATCTGCCACATTGCTCCCCTATCCACTCTATCATATGCCTTTTCTAAATCCATAAATGCAATAAAAACTTCCCTACCTTTATCTAAATACTGTTCACATATATGCTTCAATGTAAACACTTGATCTACACATCCCCTACCCACTCTGAAGCCTCCCTGCTCATCCGCAATCCTACATTCTGTCTTACCTCTAATTCTTTCAATTATAACCCTACCGTATACTTTTCCTGGTATACTCAGTAAATTTATTCCTCTATAATTTTTACAATCTCTTTTGTCCCCTTTCCCTTTATATAAAGGGACTATACATGCTCTCTGCCAATCCCTAGGTACCTTCCCCTCTTTCATACATTTATTAAACAAAAGTACCAACCACTCCAACACTATATCCCCCCCTGCTTTTAACATTTCTGTCATGATCCCATCAGTTCCAGCTGCTTTACCCCCTTTCATTCTACGTAATGCCTCACGTACCTCCACCACACTTACATTCTGCTCTTCTTCACTCCTAAAAGATGGTATACCTCCCTGGCCAGTGCATGAAATTACCGCCTCCCTTTCTTCCTCAACATTTAAAAGTTCCTCAAAATATTCTCGCCATCTACCTAATACCTCCCTCTCCCCATCTACTAACTCCCCTACTCTGTTTTTAACTGACAAATCCATACTTTCCCTAGGCTTTCTTAACTTGTTTAACTCACTCCAAAATTTTTTCTTATTTTCATTAAAATTTCTTGACAGTGCCTCTCCCACTCTTTCATCTGCTCTCCTTTTGCACTCTCTCACCACTCTCTTAACCTTTCTTTTACTCTCCATATACTCTGCTCTTCTTATAACACTTCTGCTTTGTAAAAACCTCTCGTAAGCTACCTTTTTCTCTTTTATCACACCCTTTACTTCATCATTCCACCAATCACTCCTCTTTCCTCCTGCCCCCACCCTCCTATAACCACAAACTTCTGCCCCACATTCTAATACTGCATTTTTAAAACTATTCCAACCCTCTTCAACCCCCCACTACTCATCTTTGCACTAGCCCACCTTTCTGCCAATAGTCGCTTATATCTCGCCCGAACTTCCTCCTCCCTTAGTTTATACACTTTCACCTCCCTCTTACTTGTTGTTGCCACCTTCCTCTTTTCCCATCTACCTCTTACTCTAACTGTAGCTACAACTAAATAATGATCCGATATATCAGTTGCCCCTCTATAAACATGTACATCCTGGAGCCTACCCATCAACCTTTTATCCACCAATACATAATCTAACAAACTACTTTCATTACGTGCTACATCATGCCTTGTATATTTATTTATTCTCTTTTTCATAAAATATGTATTACTTATTACCAAATTTCTTTCTACACATAGCTCAATTAAAGGCTCCCCATTTACATTTACCCCTGGCACCCCAAATTTACCTACTACTCCCTCCATAACATTTTTACCCACTTTAGCATTGAAATCCCCAACCACCATTACTCTCACACTTGATTCAAAACTCCCCACGCATTCACTCAACATTTCCCAGAATCTCTCTCTCTCTCCTCTACACTTCTCTCTTCTCCAGGTGCATACACGCTTACTATAACCCACTTTTCACATCCAATCTTTATTTTACTCCACATAATCCTTGAATTTATACATTTGTAGTCCCTCTTTTCCTGCCATAGCTTATCCTTCAACATTATTGCTACTCCTTCTTTAGCTGTAACTCTATTTGAAACCCCTGACCTAATCCCATTTATTCCTCTCCATTGAAACTCTCCCACCCCCTTCAGCTTTGTTTCACTTAAAGCCAGGACATCCAGTTTCTTCTCATTCATAACATCCACAATCATCTCTTTCTTATCATTTGCACAACATCCACGCACATTCAGACTTCCCACTTTGACAATTTTCTTCTTCTTATTCTTTTTAGTAATCTTTACAGGAAAAGGGGTTACTAGCCCATTGTTTCCGGCATTTTAGTTGACTTTTACAACACGCATGGCTTACGGAGGAAAGATTCTTATTCCACTTCCCCATGGATATAAAAGGAAAAGTAATAAGACCAAGAACTATTAAGATAAAATCAAAGAAAACTCAGATGAGTGTGTATAAATAAACGTGTACATGTATGTGTAGTGTGACCTAAGTGTAAGTAGAAGTAGCAAGACATACCTGTAATCTTGCATATTTATGAGACAGACAAAAGACACCAGCAATCCTACCATCATGTAAAACAATTACAGGCTTCCGTTTTACACTCACTTGGCAGGACGGTAGTACCTCCCTGGGTGGTTGCTGTCTACCAACCTACTACTATAATAATAATAATAATAATAATAATAATAATAATAATAATAATAATAATAATAATAATGCAGAGCTGTAAATATCCAGAAAAAAAAGAGAACTATTTGTGCCTTTATAAAGGCTGTGATAACTCACCTTAATTGTGCCAATGGCTTCGTCAAGCTTTTGTCTTTGGGATTTCTGTTCCTGTAAGGGAATTTTGGGCTCATTCCAAGGACGTGGCCCATTATCCACAGGTTCCTTGGCTTCCTCTGGTGTAGTGCTTGTAATTGCTTCTGAGTAATCAAACTGTTGAAACACATAATGAACCTTGGCAAAAATTTTAATTATACCACATGTATTTTTGTATTTTCATGAAAGTTATACTGTGTATGTTCACAGATCAATTTGGTCCAGCCTTAAAGAATCAATAATAAATGTGCATAAAATTTAAATAAAGTTTCAATATTTATTAATCTGCATATACATTACTGTATGTTCATTTGTGAAAAAATTCCTTTACTTTCCTTTTTTTTTTGTACATTACCAAGCAATTCACTGCTAGGTGAACAAGGGGTAGTGGATACAAGGAGACATTTTTTAAAGTGTAAAGGTGCATTTTATCTGTTTAAGAACAAGATATAAATAGTTGCCTTACCTTAAACTGTGATGCTGTGATGAGAGCACAGCCCATGAGGACACTAAAAACAGCAAAGCATATAGTGTAGTTTCTCTCTTTCTCATGAGGCCCACAGGGGTGTCCAGGGAAAGCAGTAGAATGATCCAGAGCAATGCCTACGAAGAACATGGAGAGACCCCAACCCAGGGATCCAAACATGCGCTGTCGACCATAGTGATCAGCCTCATCACCCAAGTAGGATAAAACCTGCAAATACGTATGGTAAAGCAATTACCTCAGTTACTTACATCTTACTGTATGTATGTGTATATATATATATATATACCTGGCAAAGTGTATGGTAGAGTTATTATTGAAAGAATTAAGAGTAAGACGGAGAATAGGATAGCAGATGAACAAGGAGGCTTTAGGAAAGGTAGGGAGTGTGTGGACCAGGTGTTTACAGTGAAACATATAAGTGAACAGTATTTAGATAAGGCTAAAGAGGTTTTTGTGGCATTTATGGATTTGGAAAAGGCGTATGACAGGGTGGATAGGGGGGCAATGTGGCAGATGTTGCAGGTGTATGGTGTAGGAGGTAGGTTACTGAAAGCAGTGAAGAGTTTTTACGAGGATAGTGAGGCTCAAGTTAGAGTATGTAGGAAAGAGGGAAATCATTTCCCAGTAAAAGTAGGCCTTAGACAAGGATGTGTGATGTCACCGTGGTTGTTTAATATATTTATAGATGGGGTTGTAAGAGAAGTAAATGCGAGGGTCTTGGCAAGAGGCGTGGAATTAAAAGATAAAGAATCACGCATAAAGTGGGAGTTGTCACAGTTGCTCTTTGATGATGACACTGTGCTCTTGGGAGATTCTGAAGAGAAGTTGCAGAGATTGGTGGATGAATTTGGTAGGGTGTGCAAAAGAAGAAAATTGAAAGTGAATACAGGAAAGAGTAAGGTTATGAGGATAACAAAAAGATTGGGTGATGAAAGATTGAATATCAGATTGGAGGGAGAGAGTATGGAGGAGGTGAATGTATTCAGATATTTGGGAGTGGACGTGTCAGCGGATGGGTCTATGAAAGATGAGGTGAATCATAGAATTGATGAGGGGAAAAGAGTGAGTGGTGCACTTAGGAGTCTGTGGAAACAAAGAACTTTGTCCTTGGAGGCAAAGAGGGGAATGTATGAGAGTATAGTTTTACCAACGCTCTTATATGGGTGTGAAGCATGGGTGATGAATGTTGCAGCTAGGAGAAGGCTGGAGGCAGTGGAGATGTCATGTCTGAGGGCAATGTGTGGTGTGAATATAATGCAGAGAATTCGTAGTTTGGAAATTAGGAGGAGGTGCGGGATTACCAAAACTGTTGTCCAGAGGGCTGAGGAAGGGTTGTTGAGGTGGTTCGGACATGTAGAGAGAATGGAGCGAAACAGAATGACTTCAAGAGTGTATCAGTCTGTAGTGGAAGGAAGGCGGGGTAGGGGTCGGCCTAGGAAACGTTGGAGAGAGGGGGTAAAGGAGGTTTTGTGTGCGAGGGGCTTGGACTTCCAGCAGGCATGCGTGAGCGTGTTTGATAGCAGTGAATGGAGAGCAGAATGTAAGTGTGGTGGAGGTACGTGAGGCATTACGCAGAATGAAAGGGGGTAAAGCAGCTGGAACTGATGGGATCATGACAGAAATGTTAAAAGCAGGGGGGGATATAGTGTTGGAGTGGTTGGTACTTTTGTTTAATAAATGTATGAAAGAGGGGAAGGTACCTAGGGATTGGCAGAGAGCATGTATAGTCCCTTTATATAAAGAGAAAGGGGACAAAAGAGATTGTAAAAATTATAGAGGAATAAGTTTACTGAGTATACCAGGAAAAGTATACGGTACGGTTATAATTGAAAGAATTAGAGGTAAGACAGAATGTAGGATTGCGGATGAGCAAGGAGGTTTCAGAGTGGGTAGGGGATGTGTAGATCAAGTGTTTACATTGAAGCATATATGTGAACAGTATTTAGATAAAGGTAGGGAAGTTTTTATTGCATTTATGGATTTAGAAAAGGCATATGATAGAGTGGATAGAGGAGCAATGTGGCAGATGTTGAAAGTATATGGAATAGGTGGTAAGTTACTAAATGCTGAAAAGAGCTTTTATGAGGATAGTGAGGCTCAGGTTAGGGTGTGTAGAAGAGAGGGAGAATACTTCCTGGTAAAAGTAGGTCTTAGACAGGGATGTGTAATGTCACCATGGTTGTTTAATATATTTATAGATGGGGTTGTAAAAGAAGTAAATAATAGGGTGTTCGGGAGAGGGGTGGGATTAAATTATGGGGAATCAAATTCAAAATGGGAATTGACACAGTTACTTTTTGCTGATGATACTGTGCTTATGGGAGATTCTAAAGAAAAATTGTAAAGGTTAGTGGATGAGTTTGAGAATGTGTGTAAAGGTAGAAAGTTGAAAGTGAACATAGAAAAGAGTAAGGTGATGAGGGTATCAAATGATTTAGATAAAGAAAAATTGGATATCAAATTGGGGAGGAGGAGTATGGAAGAAGTGAATGTTTTCAGATACTTGGGAGTTGACGTGTCGGCGGATGGATTTATGAAGGATGAGGTTAATCATAGAATTGATGAGGGAAAAAAGGTGAGTAGTGCGTTGAGGTATATGTGGAGTCAAAAAACGTTATCTATGGAGGCAAAGAAGGGAATGTATGAAAGTATAGTAGTACCAACACTCTTATATGGATGTGAAGCTTGGGTGGTAAATGCAGCAGCGAGGAGACGGTTGGAGGCAGTGGAGATGTCCTGTCTAAGGGCAATGTGTGGTGTAAATATTATGCAGAAAATTCGGAGTGTGGAAATTAGGAAAAGGTGTGGAGTTAATAAAAGCATTAGTCAGAGGGCAGAAGAGGGGTTGTTGAGGTGGTTTGGTCATTTAGAGAGAATGGATCAAAGTAGAATGACATGGAAAGCATATAAATCTATAGGGGAAGGAAGAGGGGTAGGGGTCGTCCTCGAAAGGGATGGAAAGAGGGGGTAAAGGAGGTTTTGTGGGCGAGGGGCTTGGACTTCCAGCAAGCGTGCATGAGCGTGTTAGATAGGAGTGAATGGAGACGAATGATACTTGGGACCTGACGATCTGTTGGAGTGTGAGCAGGGTAATATTTAGTGAAGGGATTCAGGGAAACCGGTTATTTTCATATAGTCGGACTTGAGTCCTGGAAATGGGAAGTACAATGCCTGCACTTTAAAGGAGGGGTTTGGGATATTGGCAGTTTGGAGGGATATGTTGTGTATCTTTATACGTATATGCTTCTAAACTGTTGTATTCTGAGCACCTCTGCAAAAGCAGTGATAATGTGTGAGTGTGGTGAAAGTGTTGAATGATGATTAAAGTATTTTCTTTTTTGGGATTTTCTTTCTTTTTTGGGTCACCGTGCCTTGGTGACAGACGGCCACCAAGACTTGTTAAATATATATATATATATATATATATATATATATATATATATATATATATATATACATATATATATACATATATATATATATATATATATATATATATTATATATTATATATATATATATATATATATATAGGTAGTAGGTTGGTAGACAGCAACCACCCAGGGAAGTACTACCGTCCTGCCAGATGACTGTGAAACAGAAACCTGTAACTGTTTTACATGATGGTAGGATTGCTGGTTTTCTTTTTCTGTCTCATAAACACGCTAAGATAACAGGGATATCTTGCTACTCCTACTTACACTTTGGTCACACTTCACAGACACGCACATGCATATATATATATACATACATCTAGGTTTTTCTCCTTTTTCTAAATAGCTCTTGTTCTTTTTTATTTCTTCTATTGTCCATGGGGAAGTGGAAAAGAATCTTTCCTCCGTAAGCCATGCGTGTCGTATGAGGCGACTAAAATGCCGGGAGCAATGGGCTAGTAACCCCTTCTCCTGTATACATTTACTAAAAAAGAGAAGAAGAAAAACTTTATAAAACTGGGTTGCTTAAATGTGCGTGGATGTAGTGCGGATGACAAGAAACAGATGATTGCTGATGTTATGAATGAAAAGAAGTTGGATGTCCTGGCCCTAAGCGAAACAAAGCTGAAGGGGGTAGGAGAGTTTCAGTGGGGGGAAATAAATGGGATTAAATCTGGAGTATCTGAGAGAGTTAGAGCAAAGGAAGGGGTAGCAGTAATGTTAAATGATCAGTTATGGAAGGAGAAAAGAGAATATGAATGTGTAAATTCAAGAATTATGTGGATTAAAGTAAAGGTTGGATGCGAGAAGTGGGTCATAATAAGCGTGTATGCACCTGGAGAAGAGAGAAATGCAGAGGAGAGAGAGAGATTTTGGGAGATGTTAAGTGAATGTATAGGAGCCTTTGAACCAAATGAGAGAGTAATTGTGGTAGGGGACCTGAATGCTAAAGTAGGAGAAACCTTTAGAGAGGGTGTGGTAGGTAAGTTTGGGGTGCCAGGTGTAAATGATAATGGGAGCCCTTTGATTGAACTTTGTATAGAAAGGGGTTTAGTTATAGGTAATACATATTTTAAGAAAAAGAGGATAAATAAGTATACACGATATGATGTAGGGCGAAATGACAGTAGTTTGTTGGATTATGTATTGGTAGATAAAAGACTGTTGAGTAGACTTCAGGATGTACATGTTTATAGAGGGGCCACAGATATATCAGATCACTTTCTAGTT
This sequence comes from Cherax quadricarinatus, assembly GCF_038502225.1. NCBI lineage: Eukaryota > Metazoa > Arthropoda > Malacostraca > Decapoda > Parastacidae > Cherax > Cherax quadricarinatus. Next base: position 5,678,565 of record NC_091359.1, on the reverse strand, counting down.
GTAGCTACACTGAGAGTAAAAGGTAGATGGGATACAAGGAGAATAGAAGCATCAGGGAAGAGAGAGGTGAAGGTTTATAAACTAAAAGAGGAGGCAGTTAGGGTAAGATATAAACAGCTATTGGAGGATAGATGGGCTAATGAGAGCATAGGCAATGGGGTCGAAGAGGTATGGGCTAGGTTTAAAAATGTAGTGTTAGAGTGTTCAGCAGAAGTTTGTGGTTACAGGAAAGTGGGTGCAGGAGGGAAGAGGAGCGATTGGTGGAATGATGATGTAAAGAGAGTAGTAAGGGAGAAAAAGTTAGCATATGAGAAGTTTTTACAAAGTAGAAGTGATGCAAGGAGGGAAGAGTATATGGAGAAAAAGAGAGAAGTTAAGAGAGTGGTGAAGCAATGTAAAAAGAGAGCAAATGAGAGAGTGGGTGAGATGTTATCAACAAATTTTGTTGAAAATAAGAAAAAGTTTTGGAGTGAGATTAACAAGTTAAGAAAGCCTAGAGAACAAATGGATTTGTCAGTTAAAAATAGGAGAGGAGAGTTATTAAATGGAGAGTTAGAGGTATTGGGAAGATGGAGGGAATATTTTGAGGAATTGTTAAATGTTGATGAAGATAGGGAAGCTGTGATTTCGTGTATAGGGCAAGGAGGAATAACATCTTGTAGGAGTGAGGAAGAGCCAGTTGTGAGTGTGGGGGAAGTTCGTGAGGCAGTAGGTAAAATGAAAGGGGGTAAGGCAGCCGGGATTGATGGGATAAAGATAGAAATGTTAAAAGCAGGTGGGGATATAGTTTTGGAGTGGTTGGTGCAATTATTTAATAAATGTATGGAAGAGGGTAAGGTACCTAGGGATTGGCAGAGAGCATGCATAGTTCCTTTGTATAAAGGCAAAGGGGATAAAAGAGAGTGCAAAAATTATAGGGGGATAAGTCTGTTGAGTGTACCTGGTAAGGTGTATGGTAGAGTTATAATTGAAAGAATTAAGAGTAAGACGGAGAATAGGATAGCAGATGAACAAGGAGGCTTTAGGAAAGGTAGGGGGTGTGTGGACCAGGTGTTTACAGTGAAACATATAAGTGAACAGTATTTAGATAAGGCTAAAGAGGTCTTTGTGGCATTTATGGATTTGGAAAAGGCGTATGACAGGGTGGATAGGGGGGCAATGTGGCAGATGTTGCAAGTGTATGGTGTAGGAGGTAGGTTACTGAAAGCAGTGAAGAGTTTTTACGAGGATAGTGAGGCTCAAGTTAGAGTATGTAGGAAAGAGGGAAATTTTTTCCCAGTAAAGGTAGGCCTTAGACAAGGATGTGTGATGTCACCGTGGTTGTTTAATATATTTATAGATGGGGTTGTAAGAGAAGTAAATGCGAGGGTCTTGGCAAGAGGCGTGGAGTTAAAAGATAAAGAATCACACACAAAATGGGAGTTGTCACAGCTGCTCTTTGCTGATGACACTGTGCTCTTGGGAGATTCTGAAGAGAAGTTGCAGAGATTGGTGGATGAATTTGGTAGGGTGTGCAAAAGAAGAAAATTAAAGGTGAATACAGGAAAGAGTAAGGTTATGAGGATAACAAAAAGATTAGGTGATGAAAGATTGAATATCAGATTGGAGGGAGAGAGTATGGAGGAGGTGAACGTATTCAGATATTTGGGAGTGGACGTGTCAGCGGATGGGTCTATGAAAGATGAGGTGAATCATAGAATTGATGAGGGAAAAAGAGTGAGTGGTGCACTTAGGAGTCTGTGGAGACAAAGAACTTTGTCCTTGGAGGCAAAGAGGGGAATGTATGAGAGTATAGTTTTACCAACGCTCTTATATGGGTGTGAAGCGTGGGTGATGAATGTTGCAGCGAGGAGAAGGCTGGAGGCAGTGGAGATGTCATGTCTGAGGGCAATGTGTGGTGTGAATATAATGCAGAGAATTCGTAGTTTGGAAGTTAGGAGGAGGTGCGGGATTACCAAAACTGTTGTCCAGAGGGCTGAGGAAGGGTTGTTGAGGTGGTTCGGACATGTAGAGAGAATGGAGCGAAACAGAATGACTTCAAGAGTGTATCAGTCTGTAGTGGAAGGAAGGCGGGGTAGGGGTCGGCCTAGGAAGGGTTGGAGGGAGGGGGTAAAGGAGGTTTTGTGTGCGAGGGGCTTGGACTTCCAGCAGGCATGCGTGAGCGTGTTTGATAGGAGTGAATGGAGACAAATGGTTTTTAATACTTGACGTGCTGTTGGAGTGTGAGCAAAGTAACATTTATGAAGGGATTCAGGGAAACCGGCAGGCCGGACTTGAGTCCTGGAGATGGGAAGTACAGTGCCTGCACTCTGAAGGAGGGGTGTTAATGTTGCAGTTTAAAAACTGTAGTGTAAAGCACCCTTCTGGCAAGACAGTGATGGAGTGAATGATGGTGAAAGTTTTTCTTTTTCGGGCCACCCTGCCTTGGTGGGAATCGGCCAGTGTGATAATAAAAAAAATATATATATATATATATATATATATATATATATATATATATATATATATATATATATATATATAGCTTCCCATTTTCAGGACTCAAGTCCGGTTATATAAAATAACCGGTTTCCCTGAATCCCTTCACTAAATATTACCCTGCTCACACTCCAACAGCTCGTCAGGTCCCAAGTACCATTCGTCTCCATTCACTCCTTTCTAACATGCTCATGCACGCTTGCTTGAAGTCCAAACCCCTCGCCCACAACACCTCCTTTACCCCCCTCCCTCCAACCTTTTCGAGGATGACCCCTATCCCACCTTCCTTCCCTATCAGATTTATATGCTCTCCATGTCATTCTACTTTGATCCATTCTCTAAATGATCAAACCACCTCAACAAACCCTCTTCAGCCCTCTGACTAATACTTTTATTAACTCCACATTCTGCAGGATTGGTGGGCTGAGCACGTCGACTCTGGGCTGGGGGACTGATTGCCTCGTGCTCCTCTCCTTGCGCCTTCCTCTTTGTGTTGGACTGGTGGGGCCGCTGTGTGGCGGGGCGTTTCCTGAATAAAGATTCCCATATGCTGCATAAGTGTCTCAATCTTCAACTTGTCGGTTTTTCAAACCATTCATCACAACTGTCAGACACTGCAGCATCATGGGATCTTCTTACAAAGAATTCTTCAACGCTTGTCCAACCTTTGGACAAAGACCTACTTCGACTAGTGGATGGTACCACTATGATCCCGCCTCCGTCTGCTTCAAGTCACCTCACTACAGTATATAAGCCACGTCTACGGCCCTATGCTGTACATTCTACAAGATTGATGGACTGAACACATCGACTCCAGGCTGAGGGACTGATTACCTCATACTCCTCTCCTTACGCCTTCCTCTTTGTATTGGACTGATGAAGCCACTGTGTGGCGAAACGTTTCCTGAATAAAGATTCCCATATGCTGCATAAGTGTCTCAATCTTCAACTTGTCGGTTTTTCAAACCATTCATCACAACTGTCAGACACTGCAGCATCATGGGATCTTCTTACAAAGAATTCTTCAACGCTTGTCCAACCTTTGGACAAAGACCTACTTCGACTAGTGGATGGTACCACTATGATCCCGCCTCCGTCTGCTTCAAGTCACCTCACTACAGTATATAAGCCACGTCTACGGCCCTATGCTGTACATTCTACAAGATTGATGGACTGAACACATCGACTCCAGGCTGAGGGACTGATTACCTCATACTCCTCTCCTTACGCCTTCCTCTTTGTATTGGACTGATGAAGCCACTGTGTGGCGAAACGTTTCCTGAATAAAGATTCCCATATGCTGCATAAGTGTCTCAATCTTCAACTTGTCGGTTTTTCAAACCATTCATCACAACTGTCAGACACTGCAGCATCATGGGATCTTCTTACAAAGAATTCTTCAACGCTTGTCCAACCTTTGGACAAAGACCTACTTCGACTAGTGGATGGTACCACTATGATCCCGCCTCCGTCTGCTTCAAGTCACCTCACTACAGTATATAAGCCACGTCTACGGCCCTATGCTGTACATTCTACAAGATTGATGGACTGAACACATCGACTCCAGGCTGAGGGACTGATTACCTCATACTCCTCTCCTTACGCCTTCCTCTTTGTATTGGACTGGTGAAGCCACTGTGTGGCGAAACGTTTCCTGAATAAAGATTCCCATATGCTGCATAAGTGTCTCAATCTTCAGAATACAAAGAGTAATAGTCAATAGAGTAAAATCTGAGGCGGCTACGGTGAAAAGCTCTGTTCCGCAAGGCAGAGTACTTGCTCCCATCTTGTTTCTCATCCTCATAGCTGACATAAACAAGGATGTCAGCCACAGCACCTTGTCTTCCTTTGCAGATGACACCCGAATCTGCATGACAGTGTCTTCCATTGCAGACACTGCAAGGCTCCAGACGGACATCAACCAAATATTTCAGTGGGCTGCAGAAAACAATATGAAGTTCAACGATGAGAAATTTCAATTACTCCGATGTGGTAAACATGAGGAAATTAAAACTTCATCAGAGTATAAAACAATTTCCAGCCACACAATAGAGTGAAAAACTAACATCAAAGACCTGGGAGTGATCATGTCGGAGGATCTCACCTTCAAGGACCATAACATTGTATCAATCGCATATGCTAGAAAAATGACAGGATGGATAATGAGAACCTTCAAAACTAGGGATGCCAAGCCAATGACACTCTTCAGGTCGCTTGCTCGATATGGGATGGAATATTGCTGCACACTAACAGCACCTTTCAAGGCAGGTGAAATTGTTGACCTAGAAAATGTACAGAGAACCTACACGGCGCGCATAACGGAGATAAAACACCTCAATTACTGGGAGCGCTTGAGGTTTCTAAACCTGTATTCCCTGGAACACAGGAGGGAGAGATACATGATTATATACACCTGGAAAATCCTAGAGGGACTAGTACCGAACTTGCACACGAAAATCACTCACTACGAAAGCAAAAGACTTGGCAGACGATGCACCATCCCCCCAATGAAAAGCAGGGGTGTCACTAGCACGTTAAGAGACCATACAATAAGTGTCAGGGGCCCGAGACTGTTCAACTGCCTCCCAGCACACATAAGGGGGATTACCAACAGACCCCTGGCAGTCTTCAAGCTGGCACTGGACAAGCACCTAAAGTCAGTTCCTGATCAGCCGGGCTGTGGCTCGTACGTTGGTTTGCGTGCAGCCAGCAGCAACAGCCTGGTTGATCAGGCGCTGATCCACCAGGAGGCCTGGTCACAGACCGGGCCGCGGGGGCGTTGACCCCCGAAACTCTCTCCAGGTAAACTCCAGGTAAAACACCTTCTCCTAATTTCCACACTCCGAATTTTCTGCATAATATTTACACCACACATTGCCCTTAGACAGGACATCTCCACTGCCTCCAACCACCTCCTCGCTGCAGAATTTACAACCCAAGCTTCACACCCATATAAGAGTGTTGGTACTACTATACTTTCATACATTCCCTTCTTTGCCTCCATAGATAATATTTTTTGCCTCCACATATACCTCAGTGCACCACTCACCTTTTTTCCTTCATCAATTCTATGATTAACCTCATCCTTCATAACTCCATCTGCTGACACGTCAACCGCCAAATATCTGAAAACATTCACTTGTTCCATACTCCTCTTCCCCAATTTGATATCCAATTTTTCTTTATCTAAATCACTTGATACTCTCATCACCTTACTCTTTTCTATGTTCACTTTCAACTTTCTACCTTTACACACACACTCCCAAATTCGTCCACTAACCTTTGCAATTTTTCTTTAGAATCTTCCATAAGCACAGTATCATCAGCAAAAAGTGTCACTTCCCATTTTGTATTTAATTCAACATAATTTAATCCCACCCCTCTCCTGAACACCCTAGCATTTACTTCTCTTACAACCCCATCTATAAATATATTAAACAACCATGGTGACATTACACATCCCTGTCTAAGACCTACTTTTACCGGGAAGTAGTCTCCCTCTCTTCTACGCACCCTAACCTGAGCCTCACTATCCTCATAAAAACGCTTTACAGCATTTAGTAACTTACCACCTATTCCATATACTTGCAACATCTGCCACATTGCTCCCCTATCCACATTTTAGGCAAATCTTAAAGAGACGCCAGAAACAGGCCTCTCTGGACAGATTTTATGTGTTACAGGGGCCCAGTGACTCTCAAGCTGGCCCTAGTGCCAGTAAAAGACAAAGAAGGGAAGTAACCACAGGTAGGGCTTTGAAATCCTTATGGAAGGGGATTCCCCTTCCATACAATAACCTCTCCGCCCTCTCCCCTCCTCCTCGTCTTCCATATGCCAACAGGAGTCTTCAATAAAGGTAAAAGTGATGTTAAATGTTCATTTATCCATTAGTCATTTGTATTTATTTTTTATTGTTTTCTGTATGTAAAACTATAGTTATTCTCTATAAAATGTATTTTTTTTAAATATTTTTGGGTGTCTGGAATGAATTAATTGGATTTACATTATTTGTATGGGAAATATTACTACAGTTTTCATACAAATCGGTTTTCGGCCGACTTTCTGGAATGGATTAAAAATGAAAACTGGGGTTCCACTGTATATATGTGTAATGTACTCCATGGGAAAGTGGAACAGAATTCTTCCTCTGTAAGCCATGCGTATTGTAAGAGGTGACTAAAATGCCGGGAGCAAGGGACTAGTAACCTCTTCTCCTGTATACATTACTAAATGTAAAAGGATAAATTTTCGTTTTTCCTTTTGGGCCACCCCGCCTCGGTGGGATACGGCCGGTGTGTTGAAAGAAAGAAGAAAAAAGAGAAACTTTTGTTTTTCTTTTTGGGTCACGCTGCCTAGATGGGATATGGCCAGTTTGTTAAAAAAATATATATATAATGTACTTTTTTACTTTATCAGCCATTCCCCACCACAGTAGGATGATCCAAAAAAAGTGAATATACTGATCATTATTCATTCTTTGTCTTTTCAGAAGTGCATGGACATCACAATTCAAATGACCCTCTGAACTGCAACATTCCCACCCATCCTTAAGAGCTGAAATCCAGCTTGTTGGTTTCAATGAATCCCTTCACAGATATTACCTTTGTTACACATGGGCTTTATGAAATTAGTGACTTTACTCTAAAAATGTCCTCTTACCATATGTGTCAGCAATCCTGCCATTCCAATACAAGGCCTACTTGAAATGTAAAATTCTCCCCCTCTTTCTCCTACATACCCTAACCTGAGCATCACTTCTCATAAATCTCTGTAGAGCTTTTAAGAGCCTACCACCTATTCTACACCTTTGCAACACCAGCCAAATTACTTCCCTATCTATAATAGCATGTTATTTTCCAGATTCATAAATGCAACAAACTGCTTCTTACTCTTATCTAAATATTGTTCATTTACACAGTGTATATGCTTTAACACAAACACTTGATCCATACATTTCCTTCCCTTCCTCAATCCACCTTGCTCATCTGCAGTCATATTCTCTGCCTTTCCCACAACTCACTCAATACCAATTCTGCTATTCATGTTATAATTATTGTTACTGTTAATATTATGATTAAACTACAATATTAAAAGACTTTTATTCTGACAGTTCAGAGTAAAGTTTATTTCTTTGTAAAGGTTACCATGTGTAATTACAATTTTGATTTGCTAAGTACAAAGATAGCCACTATCATGCCGAGGCATTTTGGGCAGACTAATCCTAATACATAGTAACTAATTAAAACTAGATAAGATAATAGTACATAGTATCTACTATGTATAATTAAAACTAGACAAGTAGTAGTGGTTAACTATTTTATAATCTTATTTAAACTTAATACAAATGTGAGGTAGTAAGGTGGAGTAGGGTTCGGTAAAATAATCTTGAAATTGCACACAAAATCTACCTTACAAATAATGGTTCAGGTGGTAATATTTTATGGATCGGCAGAATTAAAAGCCTAGAGGTCACATAATAAAACTAATTAGCAGATGTTCTGTTGGATTTGGTCAGTTCATTTCAAAGCCCAACTCCATCTAGAGTAAACTAACAAACTCACGATGACCCCCAGGTGAAAAGGGGCAGCAGGTGTAAAGAGACTTGCCTTTATGTCTCGTCTAGCCCTGGAATTGAACCTGGGACCTTCCAATTGTGAGCCGAGTGCTCTATCACCGAGATACTGGTCACCTTACTTTTACCCCCATCCCTTCTCACCGCAGAATCTGCCAGAGTGAGAGCTGGGCAACTGAAGAATTCCCCTAAGATGACGACCAAAAGCAGCAGGAAGAAGACCTTCTGGACATCTGAAGACCTATATACAATGCTGGATAAGGGAGGTGATAGCCAATCCTCTTCTGCACCCTTGAAATCCTTGAAGTTGACCTAAAAGGAATAAAGTTTGGATTAGTTACATCCGATTTGTAGCATCTGCAAATACGAATAACTGGCAATATGTAAAGGAAAGTGAAAGTCACTGTACTGAGGTTAAAACTAGTCACACCTAGTTAATCGTCCAAGTTGGACTAAAACATCATCACAAATTTCAGGTATTTTTTTTTTTTTTTTTTTTGTCTTTACAAACAGTACATTGAGATTTTATATTTACAATAGTGGGTTGCAATGCAAAGTGAGCCTTTATTATGCCTAGGCATTATAGGCCAACTTAACATTATTGGCTTACAGTCTACTTAACACTAAGGAGTATATCATAGTTGTACAGTAGGATAGTAATTATTTCATAGTTGTACAGTAGAATATTATGACTAGATAATGGTCCAGGTCACACTGAAACATTATCATAAGTTTCAGTCTTCTATGTGTGGGTTATTTGTGTACTGCTCTGGAAGATGCTATGGAATGTATAAATATAGTACTGCATAATATCTAAAATAAATATTACAATGAGATAATGGAATATACCTACTTGTACTGTACTGACATTACAGGAAAATAAGGGATCACTGAATATGAAAAGCAAAATGAAACATACTGTATAATGGACAACATTTGGTGATTTGCCAATGACATGATCAGGTGGTAGTGGAGTGTCTCTCTTTCTTCTCCAGTGAGGCTCAGTAATGCTGCTTGGCCAATCCTTCATTTGCTGAAAGAACTGCTCATCAAGCTCATCTGGGGATGCCTGCTTCAGGGATCTCTTATGGTACAGGTGAGGAAGCACAGGCAGATCTGGCCCAGGCATGTCAGCTGCAATATTCTTCACAGAAGGTTCATCTGTATCTTCTGTGGTGATGAAGTATGCGCTGTGTTCCACACTTCGTTTGTTAACAGCCTGTGGTGAATTTAAGTAAACTTTATTCAGGTTCATTTCACAAATAATTTTGCAATCTGCTTTTTTCTTAAATTTCTATAATGGTTGTATTAGACACAAAATTATAATGGGTATAAAGTGGTGATAACTTATGAAAAATTTAATCTAGGATACACTATCAAAGCTAAATACTAGTACATGTATGTATATTTGACTGTTGGGTTATCCTTGCTAAATCTGTATAATTTACTGCTAGTAAATCCATATATATTCATGTTAACCCCTTGGGGCCTAGTTCCTGGGCCTTTTGTGTATCCATATGCTCTTGCCCTACCATCCACAGGATGGATATGGGGTGCACAATAAACTAGCCACTTTGGTGGCAAAATCTAAATCTAATCTCCAGTTTCTATACATACAGAATTTTTGAAAAACTACTCTACAAATATACATAGTATGATTTTTTGCAAATACTGTAGTACAACTGAAAAAAAAAAAGAGTCCAAAACTGAATAGCACATACATACTATGAAGACTTATTTTCACAAGGTATTAAATTTTGGATGTGATTTTCAATAGCATTTACATAGAAGGAGCTTTATGAGACTTGACTATATACAATAACAAAATGAGTATATAATAATTAGAAGAGAATTAAAATTAAAGAAAACTTTGAAAAATCTTGAGAATGTGTAGAAAATTTTGATTATCACCCACAGTATTATAAAATAAACTTAATACTTTATTAAAATAACACTTCAATCAGATACATACACTAGTTCCTACCTTTATAAACAGTACCATAACACTGACTAAAATAGGCTAAATAATAATCTGAAAAAAAAAGCATAAAATTGTGAGAGGCAGCTACAGCCATGACGATGGGGTAACAGACTAAAAAAATCAATAATGGGCCTTTCAAGAGGATGCCTCAGTGTTAGTGATAGGTACTTGATCCAAGGAATTTGAGCTACAGCTCCCTTCCTTGAATGAAGACTGACTGCCTTTTGGTCACCAAGCATTACATGACCCCTATGGTTATAGCAATATAGGTTCCCATCAATATTATAATAATGAGCCAGAAAGGACATTATGGACTTATTACCATAAAAAATCTGAAACTCGCAAAGTATTTAAATTAGTGGGTACAAATGACTGGATGAGATTTTATGACTGTTTGTACTGTAATTTGGACCCTTCAAGAGGTGCTTTGATGCTGGTGAAGGGCTCTTTATCTAAATAATTGGAGCTTCCTTCCCTTTCCTTGAATTAAATCTGATTTTCTCCTATTCCCTAGGTGCTACGATTATTATAATCATGGGGAAGTGCTAAACCCGTAGGATTATACAGCGTGTGGGGGGACATAGCAGGTATTCAGGCTTAATTCATGGAACTGTAACACAGATCCAATTCCCTAAATCAAGAGCCCCTCACAAGCATCAAGGAACCTCCCTTAAGGGGAGGTGCTGTATGAACTCTAAGAATTTAGCGAATTTAAGCACCTTCCCATGAATGCAATTTATTATAATCAAAAGAAGCGCTAAACCGCAAGGGTTATACAGCGCTCATGAATCCAATAACAATGTAATTAGAAATTAGATAAAACTACATTGGCACCTACCATGTTCTACATGACAGTTTACAAGGTTATAGCAAGAATTGTGTTCACCTAACATACTCATCCACATGATGGTTTTCCAGCTAAAGTACCGACTACTACTCGAGGAATTAGGGTATAGTTTGTTTCACAATACACATAACCTATGTACACTACCTAATGAGTAAGTATTTCTTGCACAAATTATTATTCTGGGTGATATTAGCAAACAACAATACATTAATTTTGGTCAGGCAGCACGTCTGGGATAATTAATCATTGCTTAATAAAGAATCATGTCACGCACCAGACCTACAGCCGAGGTAGTTAGTTTAATATCTTTATTATGCACCCCATACCCATCCCGTGGGCGGTAGTCAAAAGATTACAAAGGTACATAATGGGTCCAGGGACTGGACCCCAAAGTTATGATAGCTGAACTAGTTACAAAGGTAATGAACTCCAGGTAGATCTGGTCACAATCATGGCAAATTACAAAGGTAATGAATCAGCCTAGGCTTTGAGGTTCCACTACTTGGACCTGTTGTAACGAGACTCTGAGGTAAGATTAAGTTAGGTAAAAGGACACAAGTGCAACTATTGTGACATTTTATTGTGGCAACGTTTCGCTTGACACATTATTATTATTATTATTATTATTATTATTATTATTATTATTATTATTATTATTATTATTATTATTATTATTATTATTATTATTATTATTATTATCATCATCATCATCATCAAAAAGAAGCGCTAAGTCGCTTGACAAAGCTCCTGGAGAGCGAAACGTTGCCACAATAAAATGTCACATTAGTTGCACTTGTGTCCTTTTTCGGTAATTCTACCAACATTAATACAAGATTAATTCAAGTTCAAATTCAAAGTTTATTCTCTATAAGGATTACAATGCTGAGTTTACAGAAATTTGGTTATTGTTTGGTTTACATGTAGTAAAATTGTGATTACAGAGTGTACCACTAGAACGCTTAGCATGGCTAGGCATTTCGGGCAGACTTAGTTTAATTCTTAATTTTAAAATATTACAAATTATGAGGTAAGTTGGTATTATGGCTAAGTGACTAAATACTAGTTTGTGAGTTTAGCAATGTGAATGCTTTTGTTTTGGCACAGTTCATAGTTTCAGTATTGGAGTATCACAGGATTCATTATTTTAAGACTGAGATTAATATTTCTGTTTATGGTCAAATGAGTGAGCGAGTGTAAGTGTGAACCACCAGGTGGTATTCGTGTAGTTAGTTGACGGGGTGTATCAGGGAGATAAGATGTTTTCTAATGGTAGTTTTGAAGGTGATGAATGTGTCTGCAGTTCTAGAGTTCTCAGGTAGGGTATTCCAGATTTTAGGGCCTTTGACATACATTGAATTTTTGTAAAGGTTTAGTCGGACACGGGGAATGTCGTAGAGATGTTTGTTTCTGGTGTTATGCCTGTGGGTTCTGTCACAACTATCAAGAAAGCGTTTTAGGTCAAGGTTGATATTAGAGTTTAAGGCCCTGTAGATATAGATTGCACAGTAGTAAGTGTGGATGTACTGAACTGGGAGTAAGTTTAGATCTTTGAAGAGTGGGGGGGGGGTGTGTGCTGCCAGGGATGGGATTTAGTTATTATTCTTACTGCAGCTTTTTGTTGGGTTATTATTGGCTTTAGGTGTGTTGCTGCAGTTGATCCCCAAGCACAAATAGCATAGGTGAGGTATGGGTAAATAAGTGAGTGGTATAGTGTGAGAAGGGCATTTTGCGGCACGTAGTATCGTATCTTGGAGAGGATCCCAACCGTTTTGGATACTTTTTTGGCTATATGCTGGATATGGGTGCTGAAATTCAGGTTGTTGTCAAGGTATAAGCCTAGGAATTTTCCCCCATTATTTCTGGTAATTAGAGTGTTGTCAATCTTAATGTTAATTTGTTAAGTTAGATGGGTTTCGTTAAATTATATTATTTTTTTTTTACCATTTGCATAACAGAATACTACGTCATCTGTAAAACCAACTTAATATTGTACAATTCAATCTATAATTAATGACCCAAAAACCGCCAAGAAGTCATCTATTACCAAGGATAAGTTCTAGTGGTACACTCTGTAATCACTATTTTACTACATGTAAACCACACAATAACCAAATTTCTGTAAACTCAGCATTGTAATCCTTATAGAGAATAAACTTTGAATTTGAATTTGAATTCCCCTCAAGGAAGGTTCCTTGATGTTGGTGAGGGGCTCTTGATTTAGGGAATTGGATCTGTGCTCCAGTTCCCCGAATTAAGCCTGAATGCCTTCCACATCCCCCCCCCAGGCGCTGTATAATCCTCCGGGTTTAGCGCTTCCCCCTTAATTATAATAATAATAATAATTGAATTTGAATTTGAATTCTTTGAAGCAAGAGATCTTCCCCGCCATCAAGGCTCCTACCTGGTTGTAATATAATATCTAATAATATCTTTAGATACTACAAGTACATGTACATGGTATACAGGCCTAGCTGACGTCAATGACATACTATATAGAAAGCCCCTTGTTATACAGAGCATTTCGGGCAAATTACGTGTTTTGTCCCAGGATGCGACCCACACCAGTCGATTAACACCCATGTACCATTATACTGATGGGTGAACATAGACAACCGGTGTAAAGAAACACGCCCAATGTTTTTACCCTCGCTGGGAATCGAACCCAGACCCTCTCTATGATGGAGCCACTTCACCAGTGACTTTTCCTGAGTCCTGGTAAAAATGGGCGCCTGGCAGCTTTCGTATAAGTCTGAACAATTAAAATCTAGCGTGCCAGACATAAATGGAGGGATAGACTCTTGTCACCATGGAACAGAGGGATGCCATCGTTTGGGTTTAACAATTGTTGGGAAATGGTAGCGTCCAAATCCACGGTCGCCTTGATGAAGATACAGCAGACGCGACGGCGGGCGAGAGATTCTGTTGGGATGTGTGTTGTGTCTGAGTCAATATTGAGTCTTGACCCCTCAAAGAAGATCCCTCGATACTGGTGCTGCGCTTTTGATCCAAAGAAATGGTTCTATCTTCCCTTTTCTTAGAACCTAATTTTCCCTCAAGCGCTGTATGACCTCTACGGGTTTAGAGCTCCTCCCATGAATGTGCTCCATGGAGGAGCACAGGCGAACACAATAAGTTCACCAAAAACCCACACTTACTGCCTCTGAAATGGAATAGCACACTCTCCTAAGTATACTACTGTATTCTATTTCAGAGGCAGTAACTCGGCTTCAGTTGAAATGTCATATACTTCAAGTCTGCATGGGACGTTAAGAGAAGAGAGTTAGAAATTAAACTAATCAGGTTAAGGCTGAAAAAAATTCTATGTTGTCTGATAAACAGCACATTATTATTATAATACAAAAGAAGCGCTAAACCTACAAGGGTCATACAGCAATAAACAGTACAATATATTTGAAGATGAATTATTAAGGGTGTCCCGCAGCTCGATCATTAGCACACTCAGCTCACACACTGAGGTCCGGAGTTCGAATCTCCTCCGATACGGCTGGAAACATTAGGGACGTGTTTCCATAAGACACCTGCTGTCCCTGTTCCTGTCCTTGTTCACCCATCAGTTTATAATGGGTACCTGGGTGTTAGTCGACTGGTGTGGGTCGCATCCTGGGACAAAACTGACCTAATTTGTCCGAAATGCTCAGCATAACAAGCGGCTTTCTGTATAGTAGTATGTTATTGACGTTAGATAGGACTGTATACCATGTACATGTACTTGTAGTAAATAAAAATATTATTATCATTCGTATATTATTAATTATGTTGTGGCTCTTAGCGTCTTGCCATGAAGTGACAGTGGAATGGCAGTGTTTGATTGTGGCCAATACCTTGTATAAATAATTCAAAGCCATATATAAGCTAGTTATTATTTTTGTGGCTTAATTCACATCTGCATAAATAACTTATGGCTGTAACCAGATATAAGCATATTTCATTACCATCGTAACTTGCTTAGCTACCAAAACTTTGAGATCCAGTCTAATATTCTGACTACTGAACATTAAAATGGTATAAAATACCGACAGGTTGTTAGGTAAGACACATATGCAACAGTTAGGTATCTTTATTATGAAACGTTTCGCCTACACAGTAGACTTCTTCAGTCAAGTACAGAAAAGTTGATAGAAGCAGAAGATACTTGAAGACGATGTAATCAGTCCATCACCCTTAAAGTTTTGAGGTGGTCAGTCCCTCAGTCTGGAGAAGAGCATTGTTCCATACTATGGAACAATGCTCTTCTCCAGACTGAGGGACTGACCACCTCAAAACTTTAAGGGTGATGGACTGATTACATCGTCTTCAAGTATCTTCTGCTTCTATCAACTTTTCTGTACTTGACTGAAGAAGCCTACTGTGTAGGCGAAACGTTTCATAATAAAGATACCTAACTGTTGCACATTCTGACTACTACCCACACCATGGGTATGGAGTGCATAGTAAAGGATATTAAACTGAACTGTGTAGTCCTGTGAATATTATTTTCCACAACCAACAGTGGTAAAATGCTTTGGTCAAAAATTCAGTTGAAATTTTACTATAAATATCTGGTTGATCAACAATTCAGACCAACGGTACTGCCACCTAGATGCTGGTCGACTGGTGTGGGTGGCATGATGGATTGGAAGTATGCCGTATTATTAATTATTACTTATATTTAAGAGGAAGACACACAGCCATACAGAGCCTGTGGAATTAGAAGCAACCAGGTTCGATCTAAGGAGGGGGAGGACAGTTAATTCCTAGGATCGAGAGCCTCTCACCAATATCAAGGAAACTCTGGAGGAAATAGTATACCTTGGAGTAAGTTTCAGAGCTGAACCTGCTCTTAGTCTGAATCGAAATGCGTAAAAAAAAATAGTTTTCGTAAAAGGAGTCTTGATGTTGGTGAGGGGCTCTTGATTTAGGGAATTGGATCTGTGCTCCAGTTCCCCGAATTAAGCCTGAATGCCTTCCACACCCCCCCAGGCGCTGTATAATCCTCCGGGTTTAGCGCTTCCCCTTGATTTTAATAATTAAAAGTAAAAGGAGTGTGAAATGGCATCGTTAAGTCAGTTAGGTCAAGACAAAGCTTTCCAAGTCCATACCGTCTTCACCCTACGTTAGTGCCTTTAGTATACCTGGAGGATGTTTCGAGGGTCAACGCCCCCGCGGCCCAGTCCATGACCAGGCCTCATGGCGGACCAGGACCTGATCAACCAGGCTGTTACTGCTGGCCGCACGCAAACCGAGGAGCGGGGAGAGATCCCTGGTCCCTCAAATGTGAGATAGGACGCTATATAATAATAATAATAATAATAATAATAATAATAATAATAATAATAATAATTATTATTATTATTATTATTATTATTATTATTATTATTATTATTATTATCTATTTCTACAGGTATATGTACAACGTATATAGACCTACTATATAGAAAGCTCCTTGTTATCAAATCAAATCAAAGCTTATTCTCTATAAAGATTACACTGTGTGGTTTACATATTATATAAAACTAATTACAGAGAGGGCCACTATCACACCTAGCATGACTAGGCATTTCGGGCAGACTAAGATTAATTCAAAACTCTATATTGGTACAGATTAAGGAGCATATTGGTATTAAGGCTAAGTAACTGCATTGCAGTTCGTAAATTTAGCACTGTGAATGGTTTTGTTTTGGTACAATACATAGTTTC
Organism: Cherax quadricarinatus; assembly: GCF_038502225.1. Classification (NCBI taxonomy): domain Eukaryota; kingdom Metazoa; phylum Arthropoda; class Malacostraca; order Decapoda; family Parastacidae; genus Cherax; species Cherax quadricarinatus. The sequence continues at coordinate 5,661,990 of NC_091359.1, read as the reverse complement.
TATTGAAGCTCCTATATTGGAGTAACAAGCAAACTTTTGACTAGTTAAGATTCGGGCAAATTAGGTCAATCTTGTCCCCAGGATGCGACCCACACCAGTCGACTAACACCCAGGTACCTATTTTACTGCTAAGTGAACAGGGGCAGCCGTACCGGGGATCGAACCACGAACCTCAATTTGCGAGTTGAGTGCGCTAACAATTGAGCCACGGGACACTCATCAACCATCCCACGAGCAGCACGGTGGGAATCAAGCTTCAAGAAAAACACGAGTAATAGTAGAGCTTCTCAAGACTCACGTTAGTGTATGGAGTCTTGAGAATGTGATTAGTGCCGTTGAAGACGACGCAGGAAGTAGCTGGAGGCTGGATGAATCCTATGGCGAGTGTGAAGAGGATCCATGATCCCACCGAACACAGCAGCATCATCTTGCCCTTATGGAACCTGAACACGTAAAAGGTTTATATATACAATGAAATTCTACGTGAGAACCTCAGCTTCATTATAAAAAGTAGGTTCAGAACTGTCAGGAATATAATCTTCACTGGCTATTCAGTCGTCAATATAGGATGCATTATACTACATCTTTCTCTGATTCCATCGTGTCGGTATTGATTATCATTTGTCTCCAGAGGGGCAGAGTATGTTAAAGATGACTGAATATGGTAAAAACTGTTGCCAGGCTGTGGGGGGGGGATATGTAGACCTATTAATGTATGCGGCTGAAATAGGAAAACCTATTGAATGTGTGCCCTAAGATAAAGGCCTATTGATTGTGTGATCTAGGAGGAAGGCCTACTATTGATTGAGTGACTTAGGAGGAAGTCCCTAATGTTGTGACCTAGGAGGAAATCGTTTATTGATTATGTCCCGGAGACGACATGACTATATCCTAGGAAGAAAGCCTACCGTTGATTGTGAGCTCGAGGAGGAAGGCCTACTATTGATTGTGTCGGAGGAAGGTCTATTGATTGTGCCCTAGAAGTCTTGCTACAGTTTGATTGTTCCCTAGGATGAAGGCTTACTTCTAGGTGCCCCTAGGAGAAACACCTGCTAGCGACTGTCGTAAAGGGTATGAGAATGGCTGGAGGCGTAGAATGCGACGCTACATAGATTATCTGTAGACAGTTACAAGGGTCTCTGCTGTCCCCGCCACCCGGAAAATAATCATTCAATGGTTATAATTATAACTACATTTTTTTTTAAAGAAGTGGCCCGGAAAGTCAGGGAAAGGCCTCAGTCAGATGACCAAAAGTTCCAGCTACGGGTCATCTTTTGACTAGACCCGTGTCAGGAAGTGCTTGTCCAATTTCCTGATGAACCTACCTAACCTAACCCGCCACCCGACCCCAAACCAGTCCTCATTACGCCCATGTACTGCCTACATGGCGGCATATATTCGTTTTGATATTTTTTTTAAGTGTAAAGTATGTATCAACAATTGAAAATATCCAAAGAAAATGTGATTAATGAAAATGCATTAGAAGATTCTTTGTAGAAAATTACAAAATAAATCAGGGTCAGGATTTACCCAATACAGTTGTTTTGTATATATCAATTGACAATGTAAACATATACAGAAGAAAAAGAAAGGAACAACGGTGATGATCATCGATAATATAGGGAGGTGGTTTGATGTTGTCAAGTGTCTCTCACCTGTCAGCCATGGAACCCCAGAAGGGTGCTGCAATAAACTCTACGAATGGTCTGATGCCGATGAGTATACCCGTCTGTAAAGGATTCATCCCCATCTGTTTGAAATAGACAGCCATCAGGGGAAACAGACAACCGAAGGCAGCGAAAAAGAAGAAATAGAAGGTCTTGGCGATAAGCAATTCCTGATTAACGTTATTACAGAACATGTCTAAGAAATCAGAGCGGCCGCGGATTTTATGGGTAGCATCTTTGGGTTCAGGGTAGGCTGAGGGGTCAACCTCGCCTGTGGCATTAGGGTCCACGTAGGGGCGGGCCCCTGGGATCATGGGTGGTGACTTTATAGCTCCTGGGCCCTGGGATTGATCAGCAGGGTCTGTATAAAATTGAGTTTGTTGCTGCTGCTGCTCCATGGTGTAACCTTGGTAGTTATCGTTTCGTATAGAATCCATAGTCTAACAATAACCTGACTTTCACAGCGAAAGGTATTTCTGCTATGACTTGCCACTTCGGGGCATTGATAGAACTGTCGCAGTGACTTAATAACAGATGATGTAATGTGGTTTGAGTTTTCTCTTAAATCCTTTCCCGACAGTCAGGTTTCAGGAGACTGCCGGTCGATACGACCTGAGGTGAAGCCAAGGCAAATTTTCGTTTCTTATTGTATCATTCTACCTCACCCACACCCAGACATCCGCACAGTCCTCCCCAACACCACCGTAATGACCGAGGAAGCACTGCTAATAGAATAAAATAGGTGAGAGCGCGGGAACCGAGCCCGTTAGAGTAAGGGGTGAGTGGATCACACAGCAGAACTCTTGCCTCCCCACGTTATAATTCTCAGAGCGCAGGCGTAACATTTGACCTCTCACTAGTCTCAAGTTTATTGTAGCCTTCCCTCTTTTAGTAGTTATTGTCACACTCTCCCAATTACTGCAGTCGATTAGTTTTTTGGCGATAAAATCGTTTTAAAGAGGAAGGAAAAGTTAGTTTTTTTTAGGTATAGTTGTTGAGTTAAGGATGGGCGCGGGTGGTGTGTAGCAGCAAGAATCAATAGCAGCAGCTAGCGTCTTTTCTCTGGCTGCTACCTCACCTCCATCATCATCACATAACTTCATACTTGACACATGCACGCAATGTCTTACCTCAGTAATGGAACGCATAACTTCAGACTTATGACAATCATTATCATGGTGAAGTGCTAAACCTCTTGGGTTCATATAGCAGCTAGGGAATGGGAGATAATCAGGCTTGATATTATAGTGTAGCTTATGTTCCTTGGATCAAGATTCCTGGAACGCAGGCGGGAGAGATACATGATTATATACACCTGGAAAATCCTAGAGGGACTAGTACCGAACTTGCACACGAAAATCACTCACTACGAAAGCAAAAGACTTGGCAGACGATGCACCATCCCCCCAATGAAAAGCAGGGGTGTCACTAGCACGTTAAGAGACCATACAATAAGTGTCAGGGGCCCGAGACTGTTCAACTGCCTCACAGCATACATAAGGGGGATTACCAACAGACCCCTGGCAGTCTTCAAGCTGGCACTGGACAAGCACCTAAAGTCGGTTCCGGTGGCCTGGTGGCTAAAGCTCCCGCTTCACACACGGAGGGCCCGGGTTCGATTCCCGGCGGGTGGAAACATTTCGACACGTTTCCTTACACCTATTGTCCTGTTCACCTAGCAGCAAATAGGTACCTGGGTGTGGGTCGCATCCTGGGGGACAAGATTAAGGACCCCAATGGAAATAAGTTAGACAGTCCTCGATGACGCACTGACTTTCTTGGGTTATCCTGGGTGGCTAACCCTCCGGGGTTAAAAATCCGAACGAAATCTTATCTTACCAGCCGGGCTGTGGCTCGTACGTTGGTTTGCGTGCAGCCAGCAGCAACAGCCTGGTTGATCAGGCTCTGATCCACCAGGAGGCCTGGTCACAGACCGGGCCGCGGGGGCGTTGACCCCCGGAACTCTCTCCAGGTAAACTCCTTTACCAGTATACCAAGGCACCCTCTTCCGCCCCTTGAAGGAATACACACCACAAGCACGCAATGTGGTACATCAGTAATATAAACACGCATAACTATACCTGTTAAATTTCCCTATCCAAATACTTATGTACCCTTTGCTCTCAAGAACTTCATTAGATTACAATCCCATCTTCGTCTTAGAGTTTTGCTTAGGTCATACAGATAATCTAGCCAGAGTATGTTCTTTTCCACAAGGAAACCATTTTTTTTTTTTGAATCAAAAACATAGTTCAACAGAAGGCAATGAACTCTGAACAGAAAAACTTGTTTTCACTGAAATTAAGATGATTTTTATCTCGAGATATTTTAGTTGGTTTGTTAGGTTTAAAGCCTATCTTTTGTACTTGGGGTCATTTGGTTTAAGTTTACAACAATCGACTACGTAACGTAAGACCTGGTAAGTCTGCGTGTAGCCTGTGTACCACACTCTTACTCTAAAGTCTAAACTCTTAAAATAAGAATACAACTTAGCGCATATATTTCTGCGTGTACGTAACATTAGAGGGGTTACTAAGGCTATATTGCACCTGTTTACTAATCACTACAATGTGATTTTTTTTTTTTACACAGGGTTTGACAAGGTTAAGGATCCCTAGCTTTATTGACAAGCTATTTACAGGTTAAGGATTCCTAACTTTATTGGCAAGTTAAGAGCTGTTACCTACATCAGCTCATTTTCCTAACTTCATTGAAAAGAATTTTTTGAAAGAATTGTTATGAGACATACAAGTAGGGAACAGGATGAAGTTGGAGCCATCTGTGGGCCAGCATTTTCATTTGATCAACTGACTTTATCTCGTTGACATCATTATGCTGTACAAATGAGTTCCATACTCGAGTAAACTCTATGTGAATACACTGATAGTGTATATATATATAATATATATATATATATATATATATATATATATATATATATATATATATATATATATATATATATATATATATATATATTTAATATATATATATATATATATATATATATATATATATATATATATATATATATATATATATATATATATATATACACTTCTCAGTGCATACTCTGATCTAGAGATATAAAATTAATATTTTATCAACCAAAAAATAATCCATTGGTATACATTAAGCGATACTGTAAATACAGTTTTAGCTGTTGATTTCGCAAAGGTCATATATGAGCTGGGAACTTTTAAGTCTCCTTCTAGCAGGTTGGAGAGAGAGAGAGAGAGAGAGAGTGAGATTATTATTATTGTAATCAAAAAGAAGCGCTAAGCCACAAGGGCTATACAGCGCTGCAGGGCAGGAAGGAAGCGAGGGCATCAGGTGGCAAAAGGGAGGTAGATGAGTAATAGGTTACGGATAACAGCGGAGCAGTGGAGAGAGAGAGAGAGAGAGTGAGAGAGAGAGAGACAGAGAGAGCGAGCGATAGAGAGAGAGAGAGAGAGAGAGAGAGAGAGAGAGAGAGAGAGAGAGAGAGAGAGAGAGAGAGAGAGAGAGAGAGAAAGAAAGAGAGTGAGAGAGTTTGTGTGTGTACTCACCTATATGTGGTTGCATTGGTCGAGTCACAGCTCGTGGCCCCGCCTATTCGCTGGTCGCTACTAGGTCCCTTCTCTCTCTCTGTGTGTACTTGCCTAGTTGTGGTTGCAGGGGTCGATTCACAGCTCCTGGCCCTGCCTCTTCATTGGCCTCTATTAGGTCACTTCCTGCTCCATGAGCTTTATAACTGGAGAGAGTTACTCCAGGTATAAAGCTCATGGAGCAGGAAGAGTGACCTAGAAGCGGCCAGTGAAGAGGCGGGGCCAGGAGCTGTGAATCTCTTCTTTAAGCTATGTATGGATCCTGCCTCCCCTACATCACTTCCCAGACTATTCCAGTTCCTGACAACTCTGTGACTGAAAAAATACTTCCTAACATCCCTGTGATTCATCTGAGTCTTCAACTTCCAACTGTGACCCCTTGTTGCTGTGTCTCATCTCTGGAACATCCTGTCTCTGTCCACCTTGTCGATTTCTCTCAGTATTTTATATATCGTTTTCATATCCCCCCTATCTCTTCTGTCTTCTATTGTTTTCAGGTTGAATTCCCTTAACCTCTCCTCGTAGGACATTCCCCTTAGCTCCGGGACTAGTCTTTTTGCAAACCTTTGCACTTTCTCTAGTTTCCTTACATGCTTGGCTAGGTGAAGGTTCCAAACTGGCACTGCATACTCCAGTATGGGCCTAACGTACACACTGTGTACTAAGCCACAAGGACTATACAGCGCTGCAGGGCAGGAAGCGAGGGCATCAGGTGGCAAAAGGGAGATGGATGAGTAATAGGTTACGGATGACAGCGGGGTAGTGGATGGTGAAAGGGTAAAGGGCAACAAGAGACTGAACTAGAAAGGGTTGAGGGGAGTGCGAAAAGTATCATCAGAGTTTGTGGAGTAAATCAGTCGTTGTCAAGAAGTCAATGAGAGAGTCAGGATTAAAGGAGGGTCCATCAGCAAGAAGGGAAGGTAAAGAGAGAGTAGTAGAACGAAGACGACGTTGGAGGTAAATTCTGCGTGCTCGTTGATAGAGAGGGCAGTCTAACAGAATGTGGCTAATCGATACTGGAACTTGACACTGCTCACAGAGAGGAACAGGGTGCCCCTCCATGAGATACCCATGAGTAAGACGAGTGTGGCCAATGCGAAGGCGGGAGAGAGTGGTCTCCCAACCTCGGCACTGATGACAAGAAGACGGCCAGTAACCTATGCTCGGTTTAATAGAATGAAGTTTGTTACCGAGCAGAGTTGACCAACGTTGCTGCCAACGGGTGCGAAGGTGGGTAGCTATTGCAGCAAAATAGTCCAGAAATGGAACACCTCGATAGGAAATTGGTAGGTCATGTACTGCTGACCGCGCAGCAGTGTCTGCCTGTTCATTGCCCTGTACGTCGACATGACCAGGGACCCAACAAAAAACAATATCTTTATGTTTGGTAGAGATACGGCGTAGCCAAAGTTGGATACGGAGAACTAGGGGATGAGATGTATCAAATTTTCGTATAGCCTGTAGAGCACTAAGGGAGTCTGAGACTACTACAAATGATGACACAGGCATACAGTAGATGCGATACGAATAAGTGCTGCAAGAATGGCATACAGTTCAGCAGTAAAAATGCTAGCTGAAGATAGTAAATGCCCCCGCACGACGCTGTCCGGAAACACTGCTGCGAAGTATACCTTCAAAATTTCTGAATCAAGTTCACCATCAAAAAGGCACCCCTTCTCAATTGTCTTCAAGGGACAGGTTATTTTTCACTTCAGCTTCACCTGGGTTTCTGAAATTCTTCATTCATTTCTACTGTTAACTGAAGGAATTGAAACTTTAGTGAGTGGACATTGGTTACACCAGACTTGATATTTTTCAAGCACACTGACTAACTGCTGCTTCTCATTAAGCACCTTGACATCATGCTCTACAGATCAGTTTCTTAATGTGATGACATATCACTTATGTAGAGCTCTGAAGTCTTGATAAGCTGTACACAAAGCAAAATGTCACACTGAAAATTTGATCTGCATATACATTATGTCTTTCACTAAATCCTATTGTGTTGTGTCCTTATATCCATGTTTATTTGGAAAGCCCCACCTTTAATGTAGATTTTCTAAGATTTATTAACTGATTATATTCATGGGGAAGCATTCAGCCAGTTGAGAGTCATACAACACCTGGGAAATGGTGGTGGGGAGGTAATCAGGTTTGATCTGAAGAATTATTATTATTATTATTATAATCAAAAAGAAGCACTAAGCCACAAGGGCTATACAGCTCTGTGATCTGAAGAAGAGGAGAGTAATTTAATTACTTGCATCAACAGTCCTTTGTCAGATTCATCGCACCCTCCTTTGAAAGTTCTTGACCTGAAGAAAGTGGTTACTGGGTCATTTAGAATGCTAAATGAATTTGTTTGTTAGCTTGTTTCTGTACTCAAAGCCACTACTTTGTTGTTATTACATTCATGGGGGAGAGTTAAGCCTGTAGAGGTCATAAAGAAATGAGGGGCAATCAGATTTGATCCAAGAAGTATTATTTTACAATCAAAACTAAGTGCTAAACCCACAAGGGTCATACAGCAATTCAAGGAAGAGCTTAGATTCAATTGCTTGGATCAACAGACCTTTCTTGGCATCAAGGTACCTTTCTTGTTATGTATTATGTTCATGGTGAAGTGTTAAACCCATATTGGTCTTCATTACTTAAGGGAAGGTAGGCAATTAGGTTTGAGCCAAGGGAGGGTAGTGTAGCTCCAATTCTTTGGATGAAGAGCACTTCACCAGCATTGTTACCCCCACTTAAAGGGACAACCAACTGCAGAACCAGCCTTAACTTTTGAGTAGAAACAAGGAGTATACAGCTCTCCATGTGCAACACACACATGTGCAGCGTGTAGTCTCCATGGCCACACCACTCTCATGTGAGAAATCCTGAACCAGTGCATTGGAAATCATCAACAAAGCCTGAAGTCTCTTTCACAAAAAGGTGACTACCCAAAGAGAGGTGTAAACTTCAAAGTTTTTCAGATTACATACAAACTGCAAATTAATTTTTTACATAAATTTATTCCTCATTTATTAAATTTGCATTATACAATGTTGTTCTTAGGTCTTTAAACAGTATTTTTGGTTATTTAAAATAAACATTATATTGTATTTAATCCTTTATTAACATAATATAATTACAAATATTATCATGCAGCACAGTACATCTGATTTTATTCTATTGTGCATAAGTAAAAAAATAAACTTTACAAAACATTACCTTTCTCTTAACATGATAAATTCACTTAAAATCTGCAAGAATGTATTCAAACAGTAAAGTCTTGGGTAACTGAATAAAATTACCATGCCTTCTCAACAATATTAATGTGTGTGTTTTAAGTCTGTCATAACTAAAGCTACTGCAGAGATTTAGAAACAAATCTACAAGTGGAAGATGCTTGAAAAGGAAGACACAAAAGCTAAAGTCTGCATTTGGAAGCATTGATCAAAATATCATTATGATTTGCTAGCAAATGAAATTACACTGCCTGACATTGCAGATAAGTACATACACCTTTAATATTACATAAACCATCTATACACAAAAATAATGCTGTGTAATGCATTTAATGTTATGAAACATTTTATATTAAATTTGACCTCAAAATAATACATCTCTGAGCTTCAATATTTACTTATGACAGAGCATTTTGTACAACACTGAATGACTACATCCAATCGTCCAAGAATATTAGTAAAACCAACTACGTGTATTATTATTATAGCCAAATTCGGAAAAAAATTAAAGCAGAAAGAATGCAGATTTAATGGAAGAGTAAGAGAAAAAAAAGAGAAAAAAGAAAAACAAGAAGAAAAAGGAAGAAAAAAGAAGAAAATAGAATGAGAAAAAGAAAGATAAAAAAGATAAAAAAAAAAGAGAAAACTAAAGAGAAAAAGTTAACAGAGAAAAAGAGATAGAGAAAAACAAAAAGATAAAGAGAGAGAGAGAGAGATAACACACAGTACAAGATGGATATAATCATAACATTTTAGTATTCTATATTAACCTTAACACTGGTGTGCTTCTAGTCAGTTTTTAACACTGGTAATTTTCTACATAAATAGTGACCCAAAGGAGGAATCAAATTCATCATTATTCATTCTCCAGCTGTCTTTCCAGAAGTCCACAAACATCACAATTTAGCTAATTGCTGTAACAGTCTGAGCATCTAATATATGCAACTAGAGTATAAGCATATATTTACATTTGTTGTTGCTTATTTCTTGTCACTGATTCACAATCACATTATTCAGTTTACAGATTTTTTCTCTTAGAAATGGCCAAATTTCTTTGCTGACAAAATCCTTGTTGTGAAAGTCTAATTTAACACTGAAACAATGAGTATACAAATCACAGTCATATGGCAAAATTCCAGTAACACTCAGTAGTAAAATACTGTATACATGAATATATATATACATGTATACATGAATACTGTATACATGAGCAGGATAATATTTAGTGAAGGGATTCAGGGAAACTGGTTATTTTTATAATACCAGACTTGAGTCCTGGAAATGGGAAGTACAATGCCTGCACTTTAAAGGAGGGATTTGGGATATTGGCAGTTTGGAGGGATATGTTGTGTATCTTTATACATATATGCTTCTAAACTGTTGTATTCTGAACACCTCTGCAAAAACAGTGATTATGTGTGAGTGAGGTGAAAGTGTTGAATGATGATGAAAGTATTTTCTTTTTGGGGATTTTCTTTCTTTTTGGGTCACCCTGCTTCAGGCAATATACAATCTCCATGTATAAATACATGGTCAAAAAGGGGTTACTAATAAAAATTAAGAAAAAATTAAAAGGCAATAAGCATTTTAAAACCAACATGGCATATAATGAATAATAAAGTATTTTATACACCTTATAGTACAGTACTATTTAATTGTTTTAGGATACAATGCAGCAATACAGTGTGTATAGTTTAGTGCTTTCTTGCGAATATATTTGTACATAAAATACGCTGTAGAGCACCCTGCAAGGTACAGTAAACTAAATGGAAGATGGTAAGATAAGCAAAAACATACAGACATTGGAAGTGAAGCGAGACTGACTAGAAAAACAGCACTTATATAATTGCTGCCATTGGCTAGTATTCTGATGCATCAGTTTCACTAATGTCATGACTATTACTTTCTGTGAGAGCCTGAGCATCAGTGGTGCCTCCTATCTTGGCACCTGAGATTGAGCATCACTCCCCTTCACTATTGCAGCCAATATATTAATGATGTTGATACCTTAAGATATTAAGGTAGATACTAATATAACCTTTTAATGTCTGAGTGTAATAAACCTTGATCTCAAAAATGCATGAGGTGTTATAAACATTGACCACTGTTCTCTTCATTTTGAAGATCTAGATGTCACTAACAAACAACAGAACTTGCCTGATATAAGGGTTGGTAGGCTTCCATTTTTTTTTTTTTTTAGAATGTACTGTACAGAGGCAGCTTCATAAAAGTCTATCTTCAATGTTTTGCCAGAAACCATATACTAGTCTTTAGAGAAACAACTAATGTGCTTCATACATTAGGGACTGAAGTTCTGTGAACATCAAATTGATGCTAAATTTACTCTATACAGGGATAGTGAGAGGTAATTAGGTTTATTTGAAGGGAAGGTTAACCCCAATTCCTTGGATCAAGAGCTCTTCACCAGCCTAAAGGAAACCCTTTCCACCTCCTTAAGGGATTTACTCTTGCAGCATGGTACAAGGCACCGCTTGAAAGAATGGATTGGACTCATACCATTTCCTTTGCTAGTAGATGGCTAAAGGAATGTTTTAGAACTTTGTAAGATGCTGAACACTAGCAGTGGAGTAGTTTCAAACACCCATTTTATCATTAATAAACAATTCATAATTAAAAAAATAATACATGTTGATGAAAATATCACATCCGCAATACTTTACCGTCTTAAGAGGACTCAAAGGGCTAACAAAGATGAAAGTAATTACCACATTACCAGAGGTTTCCTCTCTGAACTACCTCTCTACACTTTGTGTCACTATAGCAAAAGAAAAACAATATTCTGAAGAAACATATTATTGAAGTAGGGATTTGGAATGCAAAACCTCTATGTAAGCAATCATGAACAAGAAGTAATGTTTATGCAATGTGCTGACCAATTTTAGTTTGATTTACTTGCATCCTATTTAGAAGAATTTTTGCTCTTGAATTGTCAATATCTTCACCCTTCAAGAGAGAGATTCCTTGATGCTGATGAAGAGCTCTTCATGCATGGAACTGGACATGTCTTCTGCTTCCTTGGATCCAACCTGATTGCTTCCCATTTCCTCAAGTGCTGTAGGACCCCTATGGGTCTAGGGGCCACCCCCACATGAATGTACGGTAATAATACATGTAGGTAAATCCACTGACGGCTTAATCCTGAAGTCTAAACTTTAAATCAAATGAGAGATACATGAATGACTTTACATGAACATTTACACCCTACTCTGTGATACTTCTGCCCTAAACAACATGTGTATTTTTCAAGAGACAGCAATTGAGAAGCTGACAGTAACAGAATAAGAAAAACAATATATGTAGATGATTATTTTCACAATAAAATATACTATAAAATTTAAGAGGTATCAACACAAACTGTAAAAACCAAGCGTAAAATAAAATATTTAATTTAAAAATAGTGAATGGACTTGAGTTCTGGAGGTGAGAAGTACAGTGCTTGCACTCTGATAGTAGGCGAGGGATGTTGTAGTTCAGAATGTAATATGGATTGTGATGCCTGGATATTTTTGGCAAGACAGCTATTAAATGAATGATGGTAAATGCTCCTCTTTCCTCTAGAATCATCATACCTTGATGGAAAATCGCTACTGTGGAAAAAGAAAAACTACTGCATCATATATAGTACAGGCTACAAAATATCAAAATACACGATTATCAGCCATTAACAAATTAGTATACCAACTTATCATATTTCTCAAAATAAAAAGTACACTAATAATTCTTACAGAATTAACACTAAAGAATATTATTATCATTAAAATCAATTTAGGTGCTAAAACCCACACTAAATAAAAACTTGTCTCCCACAGCAAAATATTTACTATATAAAAATTATTCACTAATCAATATAAATATATTATTCCATGTACAGTAAGTTTTTTTTTTTTTAAGATTTTATATAATATTTAATACCAAAAATACAAAATTCATTTATTAAATAGTTCCTTAAATGTCAAGTAAGGGAATCATGCAAATAAGATCAACAAATTTAAAAGTAAAGTAGTGGAACATTATTACTGTTATAACGAGATTCATTATATTTTCCAAATCCCATAAATATCTAAGACACTCACGTAAGACTTTTCTTTAACTCAATTACGTACTTCAGATATTAACAAAATACATTTTCAAAGAGCTTTAAGAGAGTGACATCTGTACAATGGATAAAGGCAACCAATAAGATCTGCAATGCTTGCTACTTATGGTTTTTGCCCTAACTGGTAGCAACAAAATAATTCCAAACACTAACTGGGGACAACAGAATAATTCCAAACACTACACATTGTAACCTTTACAAAGAAATAAATCTTTATCTTTTTTCTAACTGCCAGCAACAAATGTCAATCAAATCCTCCAAAAGCCATCGAAACAGGCTAAGAGAAACTAAATCTGTTAAATCCCACATTCTACTGAATGCAGCCATCACACGATAACAATAGTTATATATTGTAATTAGGATCCCATGTCTGTACGACAAGAGACCAAGATAAACTTCCAGTTAATCTCGATTATTTTCAAGCTGACACAAGGAATAAGCGACTTCCTTACATATTACAATAGTTAAAATTTCTGCTAGCTTTTATAAAAAAAATCTGCCTTGTAAATAGCCCTTCAGCATTACCTAGCACATGTTTGCTTTTATGACTATTTCCTCTGGACAAATTTACATAAAATCAATTGGAAAATCTATATGTATACATTTACAACTGGTGGGCAGTATTAATGAGCATTATGTGCTCCTCTTTCTTACTATTGACTCATTACTCTCCCTTATTTTTATTCACTCATTCTTCTCCCTTACTACTTACTTATTACTTTCCCTTACTACTTACTTATTACTCCCTTACTTGACCTCTACTTAAGCACATGATTCCCAGTAGCTGAAAGAAAATGTAAACAGTAATGTATAATTCATAATAATGGAAGTAATAGACCACGGTGTATATTTTCAGTCAGTGCACCCAGAGGCTGCAAGACTGAATACATAATTTTACTCAAAAATCATATTTAGTTTTCCCAAAAGTTGGAATTTCATTGTAACAATAACAGCTTCACTTTGCAGTGCTTAAAACTAATAAAGGTACTGAAAACAATTACCCAATTCTTATACCATACCATGTTTTCGACATATAGTACAATATAAAAATAAATGTGTATACAGATAATGTACAATATAAATATATATGGAGAAAATGTATCATCAAGAAGCTCCTGACATTATCCCTGGGAAGACTAAACCAAGTAAAAAGTGCCTTGTGCTTGGGCTGTAATACAGTATGGTATATTAAAAATAAGTTATTTACACAGTAAAGGGTATAGTGCACAGCAGTGACCAACAGAAGCCATTGCATTGACTCTCTTCTTTACCGATATATATTTTTTGCAGTATCACTTATTAATAGACCCGATTATATCACAACTACGGAAGATGGAGATGCAGCAGTGCCAAGAGTGCTGAACCAACTCCTACATGACATACAGAAGGGGTGAGAAAGAGCAGGATTTCCGGTGTGCAGTTGATAGTTTTTTTTATGAGATGACATTTAGCATAGAGAAGTGGGGAAGGGCATTTGGATACCAAAATCAATACAGGAGAGGAACCACAAGGTTTGAAAGCAGACTTGGGGAACTGACCGCAAACAGACTGAGATCATCAGCAACTGGTGACGAGGGAAGAGCAGCACCAAACTCAATTGATAAGTGTAGACACTCTGAAAAACGAAGATTGTTTCTCAAGCTTTAGAAAGAACAGTAAATTGCATTCAATGATTTTTTCCTCTGTGATTCCAGCTTACAGTAAGTACTGCATTTAATATAAGAGTGTTAGTACTATATTGAGATTAAATAATTTTGGTTAACACAGTACAGTCATACCTCACTCATCTGAAATGATCAGAACCAAGAGCTTCCTATTTTAGAAAAGATATTTTGAGTATGTAATGCAAAAACAATGACAGCAATTCTCTCCAGAGGAGAGAAGGGTTTATGATTAATTTTCAATGAGCAGGAACCAGTACATCTCTTGTAAAAGAGTTTCAGATAAATGAGTTTTGACTATCAAATTTCATTTTCAGATACAGCATAGTCTTGCAGTGTGAAAGAAAATTAGTCATACTGTAAATGTAAGTAACTTACAAGCTTGCTTATTAGGAATTCCTTAGCTGCCAACAGAAGCAAAAGTAAAAGCAACACTTTTATCATGGTAAATATAAGTACAGAAGATGGGTCACCAAAGCAAACCAAATGTCTTTGACTAAACATACTTCTTCGCAAGTATCAAAGAAACCCTATATAACCAGAACTACACCTGTTTGATCATAGTATGTTGTTAGAATTGTTATAAATTATAATTACAGTATTATGCTTACAGAAAAGAACATTTTAAAAGTAGGTATTAGTTCCACTGTCAAAGAGCACACACAGACATAAACAAGACAGTGACCATAACAGATACAATAAATTTTTCAATGAAAATACACTTTAAAAACACCATAGTTCAGTGTTTTATACAAACTAATATAGCATCTTATTTTGTAAATTTCTACATAAAATTAATAATGAAAAAAGTACAGTAATAAAATGAAAAGCACATTGCATTCTTTTACTCAAGCTTTTTCACTTAAGCTCAATTTTATGGTTTCTCTTTATTCAAAATTGTTCTACATATAGTACTGCTCTCTTCAACATAGTGCATATAGCTGCCTTCTCACAACAAAGCTACAACCAACAGTGTAGTGTACTGTATTCCCATTTAGTAAACACATATTTTAATGCTTATTAGTTACAATACCTAAATTTTTACTATTTTTAAACACTCATTTCCTTTAGTAACTATTCCTAGTTTTAAAAAATATTACTCTGTAGAAAAAACTGCACATTCTTCGTCACATTTTACACCATTCAGCTTTCTGGCAGTGTCTATTAAATCTTATATTTTTTGTCTTCTTTCAAGGTATTGTCAAACTGAGAAAACTTAAGTCTTCTTGTCTCCTTACTAGCATTGTGACTTTTTTTTTTAACAATTCTATTATATGCTTGATCTTAGCAAGTGTTAATCATAGCTGTCTTTTATCCTGTCTCAGTTTATGATTTTTCTATACAATGTTGCCATATGCTTTTTACTGTTTATTACTAGTCACAAAAAAAATAAACACTAAACCAAATGGATGATGCACTGCTAAATGATAGAGAAAAGGTGTGTGCAGGGGGGATGCAAATGCCAAGGGACAAAGCTGGTGTGAAATACTGAATTTTCTTATTTCCTCAATCTCTTTAGGTTTTTACATGCATTTTTTATTTTCTGTGTCTGACAGGAATGTAGACAAATGGTTCAGAGAACTGGTAGGATGATGAATTAGAGACATGTATAACACTTTGATATCTTTATTGTGGAAACACTTCATCAACCTGTGACTTCCATAGTCAAATCACATCAACTCCAGGCTGAGGGACTGACTACCTCAAACACATTCTGATCTTCAACCATTCTTCTCTGTATTGGACTAAGGAAGCCACTGGATGACAAAATGTTTCCACAATAGATACCCAAGTGTCTAATTCTTCATCCTGGCAGTTCCCTGAAAGATCTATCTAATTTTTCTGTCAGACAGCAATATCTTGGGATCCTGATACAGGGAATTCTATGCTTGCCTGATCTATAGGCATGACCCACTTCCACCTGTGGATTTGTCCAAGGTGACACTGCCTATGACTGTTTCACCTCACCTGTCTACAGTATACAAGCTTTTCCATACATATGCTGTACTAATCAAGATTAAAGGACTTATCACATTGACTCCAGGCTGAGGGACTGATTACGTCCAACTCCTTCTGATCTTCAACCATTCTTCTGTGTACTGGACTGAGGATGCCATTGGTTGATGAAACGTTTCCAAAATAAAGATACCCAAATATTGCAAGTGTCTAATTCATACTCCTCCATGCATTCCTCTCCTTCCATAACACCAAACAATCCTCTCTTTCCATAACACCAAACATTCCTCCTTCCATAACACCAAATATTCCTCTACTACCAGAACACTAAACATTCCTCCATACATTCCTCTCCTTGCATGCATCCCTATCTTTGCAACTTCTTCATGCATCAAGTAGTTACTAAATAAATTTACACAAGCAACTAAATATTCAAGACAAGTGGGACACTCCTGTCATGTGTGGCATTTGACAACTGGAACAGCTTAGGAGGGATTTAACCAAATCACCCTTATTTTTAGAGCGTAATGCATTTGTACTATGTTAAAGATGAAATTTTTTATACCTTTATGCAAGCGTTTGGCACTGTTCCACATGAGAGAGTTATTGGAAAGGTAGAGACAAATGGTACTGAAGAAACATTCTGAAATTAGATCAAAGCATTTATATCAGAAAGGAAACAAGAGGATGAGCATAAGTAGTAAATTCAGAGTGAAGCTTTTTTATCAAGGATTTTTGCCTTGGGCCTCTTGTTCTGGAACCTTTGCTCACCATATTTATAAATGATATTGGAAGAGGAGTTAATAACAATACATATTAGTAAATTATATTTGATGTGGCATTCTTTTAATACGAGTAAAATATTCCAACAAAGACTCAAGACGGCTACAAGAAAATCAATATCTAATATTAGCGAGTCAAATGTGAAAAGAAACTAGAAGTCATAGTTAGCAGGGATCTGAAGTAAAAAAAAAAAAAAAAAAAAAATACACAAATGCCAAAAACAAAGTCAACAGGGAATTAGGATAAGGGTATTGCAAAAAGATCAACTTTCAGCTTTTTCTTAACCTCATGAGATATTACTTGGGGGTACACTGTACAGTTTTGGCCACCACAGTGTAAATGTAAATTTTCTTTCAAGTTCAGTATATGTATAATAAAAGAATGAGAAAATTATTCCCCAGCTTTAGAAAAGAATTTTCAACATGAAGAGCGACAAAGCTATATCTACATTCTTTCAGAATAAAGAGTGAAGGGAGACATGAATGATGTGAGCAAATGAATGATGGGGGTTTATTAACCTTTTCACTGTCGCAATCCCCGAAATTAAAACCTATGTTGTTTAAAAAACTATTATACACATGCACATGTTCAATTGCTTCACATTACTACTGTTCTAACATACACAGGCATTGGTCATGTTTCTAGAACTGTTGCTGTCTGTAGAAGCCCTTCAACACACCTCCAAACACAGCAGTGTTTTACACTCTCTACACAAAGTGTGTCCCTGCACTTTGCTGGGCCCCATGGTGTGTATGCACAGACATAACATCTCTTTTGAGCCTATTTCTTCTTGCCTGTAGCAGGAAATGTAGTTAGGAAGTAATCACCATATGTACTTCAAACGAGAGGGCATTTAGCGATGATCAGTATGGTGGTGAGTATGTTGTGCAGTGCAGGTGTTGTGATCTGGTATTTCTGCATTATTTGTCTGATGACAAACTGAAGTGGGCACATGGCAATCGGTTGCTCGTCTTGATCTGGTACATACTGCATGTATTCAGCATTGCAATGTCTACACGATGGAAGAAAAGTCTCACGTACCACTTGTTATTCTTACAGACATGTTCTCTCATGCTAGGCCTACCAAGCCTCTCCTACCAAATTTGAGATTATTAGAATTTATGCGCAGATCTACGTAAGCAATGCTAACATCAATAATATAGATCTACATGGGAGACAGTGAAAGAGATAAAGAAGATGTAAGAGAGATTTGAAAAATAAATAGAAAGAACTTTACACAATGGATTCAAGCTGAAAAGTTTAGAATTTAAAACAATAGATAAATGGCGATTCAAAAATAGCATTACAGTAAGTGTGGAAAGAGTTACCAAACTACATCACTAACGGAAATACACTGTCAAGTTTCCAGGATACGCTGGCAATTACCAGAGAGAGAATGGCTATATTTTATATGAACCAATAAGCCTTCTGTAATTCCTTATGTTCTTATTTGTACACTGTTGAAGCCCTATTCAAAATAACTCCAAACATTCCTCCATGCATCCATTTCCTTGTACAGTACACCTCTCTATACTAAAATACCTGTCACCCACTCATTCCCTCCCTCTTTGTCTTTTCCTATCATCTCGGGTCATCTGCTCCCAAGTATGTTTCATCATAACCATTCAGATGAACTCTGAAATTAAATCTGATCTTCACTATTCTTCCCAGCCCTTAGTACTTTGCAACTCACATTCAGATGATTTGCAATCATAAACTTATCCTCAATGCCACTTATACCTAATTTTATTAATAGACCCTGTACAATACAACTTTCATTTGTCATGTTCTTATGATGTAGAGTAAAAACTTGGTTTTGAGTACTGGCCACTGTATCATACTAATGGATCTTTCTCATGAGAACCTCTCGTGCACTTCAATTAAAAAAAAACTACACATTATATATATGAATGCATGTGTATATCTCAAATGCTACTGCCTTGATCTGACTACTTTAAATTATCTTTGATCAACTACTACACATTTATTCATCTACTACTTGAGGGATAACCATGTGTGGGATCTACTAAACTTTCAATATGTTAATTCTTAAAACACATCCTATACTAACAAAATAATTCCCCTCAACCAAAGCACTTGTTATAAAAAATAAAAACAGAAGATCTCTGCAAAAAAAGTTTATGCTAAATTAAAGTAAAGCAACTTGAGTGAGGTAAGTTAAGTGAGGTAATAAAGGTACTATTATAAATTACAGAAACATGAAAACATACTTTAAAGCAAATAAACATTATCTGGCATAAAAAAAACAGTTTTAGCACAGATTTTGGGTGATCATGCACAAAGTCAACTTAGTCGTGTAAAAAGACTGGAGTAAATTTAGCTGCTAATGATGTGTGTAACTGAGGGGTGGAGGTAAAGCTTTGGACATCCAGCAGGTGTATGTTAGCATGTTAGATCAGAGTAGAGCAAAGTGGTTCTCAGGATTTGATGAGCTGTCAACCTCCCATATACTCACTCACACTCACTCACTTGCACTCTGTCTCTGTGCATACATGTGTACTGTTGCATGCACCAAATATATTATATATTTATTTGGTGCTCAGAAGATGAACCACAAACTCTGTAGTCATCGTTACTAGCTGTAAACCAGGAAATCAGAGGCATCTAGTGGTGATATACAGCCTTATATCATCTGGTCACCATTAGGTGTGCTGTGGCATTCTGACTTGTCAGGGAGGAGTTGAGGGGCTGGCTTGATTACCTCTTTTGTGTCAACTGTTCCAGCCAGACTCTCTCAGGCCATCGGCTGGCATATAGCTCACTGTTGCCTCTGGCTTTAATTTTTATTACAGTATTCACTGTTTACATTAATGTGGCTTGTAAAAAAATCCTTGTACACTAGGAATTATTATATATGTACAGTGATTTAGTTAAGGAGAAATATATACTTTACAGTATATAAATCACACAAGCTATTTCTGAGTGTAATTTCTTTCCCTGTCAAGTGAAATTTGTGACTGTTATTGACCACTGTTTATAATACAACCCAGCACTGGAAGTACTAGAGTAAATGAAATGTATGTTTATCTGAGTGCCTCTGCAAAGACAGTGATTATGTATGAGGGATGGTGAAAGTGTTGAATAATGATGAAAGTTTTTCTTTCTTTTTGGGTCACCTTGCCTCAGTGGGTAATGGCCGACGTGTGAAAAAAAAAATGTATATACAGACAGACAAACACACAACACAAACACAAATACACACACACACACAAACAGGAGCTGTTTGTGTGTGTGTGCAACCACAAATAGCTAAGTACACACACATATACACACACACACACTCATTAGGTATATATATGTACCATATGTATATATTAGATTCATCTTATAAAATATTCAACAAGGTACTTTTGTCACTCACAAGCAACATTCTTTAATAACAAATAATAAATACCAATAAAGTACGGTATTCCCTTAACACAGTACTGTACCTATAGTAATAATGATCATCATAATAATAATAAACACAAGAGAAATTTATCACTTTATCCCACTGTACAAGAGTTGATAGACACAATGGGATGTTTTTATAGGCTTGATCTACTCCAGTGCCATGAATTTAGTACGTATTAGCTAATGATGTGAATTATTGTTATCAAATGAACTTAATTTATGCACTTCATGTATGAAACATCTAAGATGCTGTAAAAAAAGAAGACTTGATAAATCTGGCAAAATTAGGAGAGGTTTCTCTCACTATATGAGGTATAAATTCACTCTTATGCTATTACTTGAGCCCACCACAACTTAAATTTTTTTAACAGTATTTCTTTACATATCACTAAACTGATTTATACTGACATTCAGAGGAAAGAATGACTAGAAGGAAAAAAGATATGGGCATGGAAAATCCAAGAGTATTTTAAACAAAAATTCTATTGTTGACTTTCAGTTTTAAGTGTCTTGTGTCAAGTCAAAAGAAAATAGACACCAGTCTAGATGAAGTCAAGTTGTGCCAAAACATTCAGGACTAGGGGGTGGAAGGAGAAAATAATAAGGAGATAATGTATTCACAGGTTCATAACATGTGAACTTCAATGCAGACAAAGATAGGATAGTTGGCTGGTGGTTGAGGGGAGATGGAAGGTAAAAGGGTGGAGGATTATGATTGAATTTTGGATTAAATTTCTATTCTAATTTGCTTTTTTGAGCAATAGCATTTTTTTGGTATATGACCACTTGATGCCTACCTGCTATGCTCAAAACCTGTTGGTAAAAATAAGTAAATTTACTGTATTTTCCCAATATTGTATGGTATAGAGCTTATGATTGAATTTTGAATTTTATTTTATCACTTTTTTTTTGCCAAATTCATTTCTGTTTTGTATATAACCATCTGGCATATTTGAGATAAACTCATATTGTCTGGTAAATACTAATCGAGAAATATATAATTAAAAGTCCGAGAACAAATCCCTATGTTTTACATGCTATATTGTGTGTACTCTATCAGCATATGGGTTAGGGAAGCATTTATTGCATAAAGTAAGGGAGACCTCTATTGCAATATGATATAAATAATTTTTAAAAATTCTTTTACTTTTAGGATGTGTGATTCACCTAAAATATTTTTTACTTGAAAAGATACACTAACATTCTTGACACTCATTACATTAAAAAGCTACTCTCTCCTTACACTACCAAGACAATTGGTACTACATAATAACTTTTCCCTGCATAATAAAGTACTCATTAATGGGTTTCCAATGCATTTTCTAACTGCAGTTTTTCAGTGCATGAATACTACTTTTTAAATACATTCTAATACAGTATATCTTAGATACTTTATTGTTAAAAAGTATGTGATAATATTATAACAAGATATACAATGAACAAACTGTTCTAGTCTAAGCACTACAGTACTGACTCATTTAACAACAGAATTCGGGGAACTCAATTTAAAGTTCTCCCCAAAAAAGTGAATTTTTAGCTATACTAGAATTGAGATATTTCATAAAAGTATCTTGGCAAGAACATGCATAGAATTTGCCATGTTTCTTAATTATTTTATTTAAAGTTAAAGAGACCATAGGTAAATTATTAAGTGTAAAAAATGTAGTATAGCTTTAAAAACTGGCAATATAATAAGAATAAAACCGAGGCCCTAAAATGTAGAAAAATAACTACAAACCATTAAGATGTTCTTCAAGCAAGTGAACAATAATGTTCTTAGAGGTGCTACATGCTCAGTTACTTAGTGTGGTGTTCTGCAGCATACAATAGATGATCCCACAGCTTGAATAAACCATTAAGTACTCAGTAGCTGCAGTCAACCATGAGAACCCCCAAAAAGGTTGAGATCACAATATATTTGCCTGTCTTACCGTATGACGTTCAAAGGCACAGTCATATTTTTGCCCATGCGGTTCAGCAGATCTTCACCAACAGGTTTGGACAATTCAATCCAAGAGTATTTGTCAATAAGAGGTACATCCTCAAGTGCTTTACGAACAGGAACAAGCAGTGTTAGACACATTCCATCATGGTTACCACTTGGTGAACTTGTTTTGAGCTCAACATTCAGAACACCTTGGGGTCTATGAGGTGGTAAGTCAGATCCAAAAATTTCCTGTGGAGAAAGGAAAAAGAAATGAACAGCCAATGAGATCTAATAGGCAGGCTGGCATTGTGATAGTACTTGTACAAAAAAAGATCCTTTCTCATCTCCGTTCCTGTTTACATACTGTTGGAGTATGAGCAGAATAACATTTTGTAAAAGGGATTCAGGGAAACCAGTTAGCTGGACTTGAGTCCTGGAGGTAGAATGTACAATGCCTGCACTTTAAAGGAAGAGTTTCGGATATCTGCTGTTTGGAGTAACATATGAACTGTCATATCTGTGTGCCTCTGCAAAGACTGATTATATGTGAATGATGGTGAAAGTGTTTCTCTCTTTTTGGGTCACTGCCTCAGTGGGAGACAACCACCGTTGAAAAAATGTAATAAAAAATTAAAAGAGAGAGAGAGAGAGAGAGAAAAAAAAAAAAAAAAAGAAAAAAGAAAAAAGAAAAAGAAAGGGAAAATAAAGTGTAAGAGAGAGAGAGAGAGAGAGAGAGAGAGAAGAGAGAGAGAGAAGAAGAGAGAAAGAGAAAGAGAGAGAGGAAGAGAGAAGAGAAGAGAGAGAGAAGAGAGAGAGAGAGAGAGAAGAGAGAGAGAGAGAGAGAGAGAGAGAGAGAGAGAGAGAGAGAGAGAGAGAGAGAGAGAGAGAGAGAGAGAGAGAGAGAGAGAGAAGAAGAGAGAAGAAGAGAGAAGAAGAGAGAAGAGAGGGAGAAGAGAGGGAGAAGAGAGAGAGAAGAGAAGAGAGAGAGAAGAAGAGAGAGAGAAGAAGAAGAGAGAGAGAGAAGAGAGAGAGAAAGAGTTTGTGTTAGTTATAGGAGGGTGGGGGCAGGTGAAAGAGGGTGATTGGTGGAATGAAAGAAGTAAAGTTGTGATAAAGAAGAAAAAGGGTTATAAAAGCTTATGAGAGGCTTTTACAAAGCAGAAGTGTTATAAGAAAAGCAGAGTATGTATATGGACAGTAAAAGAAAGGTGAAGAGAGTGGTGAGAGTGCAAAGGAGAGCAGATGATAGAGTGGGAGGAGGCACTGTCAAGAAATTTTAATGAAAATAAGAAAAATTTTGGGAGTGAGTTAAACAAGTTAAGAAAGCCTAGAAAGGAAAGTATGGATTTGTCAGTTAAAAACAGAGTAGGGGAGTTAGTAGATGGGGAGAGGGAGGTATTAGGTAGATGGCGAGAATATTTTGAGGAACTTTTAAATGTTGAGGAAGAAAGGGAGGTGGTAATTTCATGCACTGGTCAGGGAGGTATACCATCTTTTAGGAGTGAAGAAGAGCAGAATGTAAGTGTGGGGGATAGTCGTGAGGCATTACGTAGAATGAAAGAGGGTAAAGCAGCTGGAACTGATGGGATCATGACAGAAATGTTAAAAGCAGGGGGATATAGTGTTGGAGTGGTTGGTACTTTGTTTAATAAATGTATGAAAGGGGAAGGTACCTAGGGATTGGCGGAGAGCATGTATAGTCCCTTTATATAAAGGGAAAGGGGACAAAAGAGACTGTAAAAAATTTAGAGGAATAAGTTTATTGAGTATACCAGGAAAAGTGTACGGTAGGGTTATAATTGAAAGAATTAGAGGTAAGACAGAATGTAGGATTGCGGATGAGCAAGGAGGTTTCAGAGTGGGTAGGGGATGTGTAGATCAAGTGTTTACATTGAAGCATATATGTGAACAGTATTTAGATAAAGATAGGGAAGTTTTTATTGCATTTATGGATTTAGAAAAGGCATATGATAGAGTGGATAGGGGAGCAATGTGGCAGATGTTGCAAGTATATGGAATAGGTGGTAAGTTACTAAATGCTGTAAAGAGTTTTTATGAGGATAGTGAGGCTCAGGTTAGGGTGTGTAGAAGAGAGGGAAAATACTTCCCGGTAAAAGTAGGTCTTAGACAGGGATGTGTAATGTCACCATGGTTGTTTAATATATTTATAGATGGGGTTGTAAAAGAAGTAAATCCTAGGGTGTTCGGGAGAGGGGTGGGATTAAATTATGGGGAATCAAATTCAAAATGGGAATTAACACAGTTACTTTTTGCTGATGATACTGTGCTTATGGGAGATTCTAAAGAAAAATTGCAAAGGTTAGTGGATGAGTTTGGGAATGTGTGTAAAGGTAGAAAGTTGAAAGTGAACATAGAAAAGAGTAAGGTGATGAGGGTATCAAATGATTTAGATAAAGAAAAATTGGATATCAAATTGGGGAGGAGGAGTATGGAAGAAGTGAATGTTTTCAGATACTTGGGAGTTGACATGTTGGTAGATGGATTTATGAAGGATGAGATTAATCATAGAATTGATGAGGGAAAAAAGGTGAGTGGTGCATTGAGGTATATGTGGAGTCAAAAAACGTTATCTATGGAGGCAAAGAAGGGAATGTACGAAAGTATAGTAGTACCAACACTCTTATATGGGTGTGAAGCTTGGGTGGTAAATGCAGCAGCGAGGAGACGGTTGGAGGCAATGGAGATGTCCTGTCTAAGGGCAATGTGTGGTGTAAATATTATGCAGAAAATTCGGAGTGTGAAAATTAGGAAAAGGTGTGGAGTTAATAAAAGTATTAATCAGAGGGCAGAAGAGGGGTTGTTGAGGTGGTTTGGTCATTTAGAGAGAATGGATCAAAGTAGAATGACATGGAAAGCATATAAATCTATAGGGAAGGAAGGCGAGGTAGGAGTCGTCCTCGAAAGGGTTGGAGAGAGGGGGTAAAGGAGGTTTTGTGGGCAAGGGGCTTGGACTTCCAGCAAGCATGCATGAGCGTGTTAGATAGGAGTGAATGGAGACGAATGGTACTTGGGACCTGACGATCTGTTGGAGTGTGAGCAGGGTAATATTTAGTGAAGGGATTCAGGGAAACCGGTTATTTTCATATAGTTGGACTTGAGTCCTGGAAATGGGAAGTACAATGCCTGCACTTTAAAGGAGGGGTTTGGGATATTGGCAGTTTGGAGGGATATGTTGTGTATCTTTATACGTATATGCTTCTAAACTGTTGTATTCTGAGCACCTCTGCAAAAACAGTGATTATGTGTGAGTGTGGTGAAAGTGTTGAATGATGATGAAAGCATTTTCTTTTTGGGGATTTTCTTTCTTTTTTGGGTCACCCTGCCTCGGTGGGAGACGGCCAACTTGTTGAAAAAAAAAAAAATATAATAATGCTTAAGAAGAAATTCAGAAAAAAAGATTTTTTGCAATGTTTTCAGAAATATATTTCCACTGAAGATTGAATTTTTTTTTAAATGTAATATAAGAGTGGCATCTGATCCTATGTAATGTTCATATTCTCAATAAATACATGAAAGCTAATAACAATTTACTTACTGTCATGTATTTCCTCAGAGTAGAGTGGAGGGACCTCACAGGGTTAACTTCCGTTACTGGAAGGTGAGTGGCTGTTTTGTCACTGGTGAGAATACACAATCTGTTGCTGTGGAGAAACATACATGTCAACATTTTGAATATTGAAATTGAAAAAAAATATTACTTTGAAACATACTACTGCAGCACAGTACTCTACTGCACAGCAGGACTCATTTCAATAATACAGTCTCCATCACCAAATTGTGAGAAAATAATGAATAAAGATTTCTCTTAACTGGAGTAAGGAATTGCAATATGGTTATGCTGAACATGAGAGAGAGTGTATAATTTGTAAAATTAAAATTACATTAAACATGTGAGACCACCATGCACACAGTCCAAATAAGCAAAACTCAGTAACAGGTTCTTTCTTTAACACACTAGCTATCTCTCACTGAGGTATGATTAGCCTACCCCAAAAACAATAAGAGGGAGCACATTAGCTTCATTCATTCAGTCACTGTCTTGCCAGAAGTGTGCTGACATCACAGTTCAGATGACCCTCCAAAAGGCAACATCCTCACCCATCCTTCAGAGTGCTGGCACTATACTTTCCAGTACAGTTGACTACAAATTCAAGGAGGTTTATATTCATATAAGTCCAGCATGACTAAAAACAACAAATAATAAAAAATTATTTCTGTATAACAAATTTTGTTATACAGAAATCTCTGTAATATATATCTATATAATATACATCTATGTAATATATATCTATGTAATATATATCTATGTAATATATATGTAATATATATCTATGTAATATATATCTATGTAATATATATCTATGTAATATATATCTATGTAATATATATCTATGTAATATATATCTATGTAATATATAGCTCTGTAATATACATCTCTACTGAGCCCTCAAACACAATCTGAATCAAGTCTTTTGTTAGTTTTAAATCTAGGGGTCTTACACCAAGCCTAAAAGAATTTGTATCACCAGAAATTCATTGGATAACTGAATCTATTCATGTATTTCTTGTCAGCACAAAAAGTAGATAATCAAAAACCACAAATAAGAAAGCCTTCGAATTTGTAGATGACTGTACAGTACCCTAAATACAGTACATAATGTACTATATGACCTATAGTTCCACATATAAGGAAGCTGAAAAAATTACATTAATGAAATTTTGTTTCAACTTACTTGACTCTTTTTCTAATAGCAATGACCAATCTAAGGAGAAGCCTTGTATGTGGCTTGTTAATAGGCAGCAACATGGGATGCCAGGGCTCCTCTTTGCGTGCACAATACTGTTTGGCACGCTGAATCAAAGGATATATGTCATTGCCTCTCAGACTCAGTTCTCCAAGATCCTCCACCCACTTGGCTTGCAGTGACTCTTTATCGGCACAGGCAGGTGTCTTTAGTGTTCCACCTGAAAAAACATTACATATCATTCATCATGACACCAACTATGTTCTAAGTCAAAAGGTACCATTAGCTTGAATTGCATTAATCACGAGATGGTATACTTCTACAAGTTACAGTTATATCACAGTATGGCTCTACAAACACTAAACTATTCAAGTAAGCCACCGAACTAGATTCCTTCTTTGTCCAAAAACCTTCATGCAGGAATACACAGTAGTAAGTACATAATTACCAGAGTGGAAATTTTTTAAGTGTTTTTTATTTTAAAAATGTTATATAAAAAATTCTGGTAATGAGTTATTGCCTATAGTGCTAAAATCACAATAATATTACCTGTGAGATACCTGTGACCACTTTTAAGTTTTTCTACCTTCACATCCCTACCCCAGACCAGGCTATTCTGGTGATTTCTCTCTTCAACCAGGCTGCTGCTGTTGGCAACCCCATAACCCACACAGCCATCACAACCTAGTTGATCTAGCAGTTAGTGGAAGAAGTGATCGTGCTTCCTCTTGAAAAATTGATAGCAAATTCTTATCAGTATACCTAGATCTATCAGTATCTTAATTTGTAATTTTTAAACTATTATAATCACAATCTGTATTAAAAGCTTGCTTACCTAACACATTACCAGTGACAACAAATCTGAACCATGACCCAGAGGCAGATTCAACCATTATCAGAGTGGTAATGTCTGTTTCCAAACCAGTTTCCTCTAGGACTTCTCTCTTGGCTGCTTCCTGAGACAAGACAAAGAGTTTAACACACACAGTAAGAAATATGCAAGTAATAAGGAGAAAGCTTCATTTTACATATATGCAAGTATATTTTTCAAGCAATTTCTGAATAAAGATTAAATTCCAAGGTCAGGTTGATTATTTAATATACTATATACTGAACCTATAATAACTGATAATGCCAATTCTAATTACAAAATTTCACTAGTAAATTTTAGTAAAGTGGTTTATGTAATACTCATAAAATAATAAGACTTTTCTTACCACAATAGTCTCTCCAGCCTCCATACGTCCTGCAGGAAGGTACCACTTCCCAGCACACGAACTGTTTCCAAATTTACACTTTTTTAAGATTTTTAACTTTACTTTCAATGTACAGTATAAATTTGTACAAGGTAAAGTAAAACAAAGAAATTTCATGCATTATGCATATAAACTACCAAATCAGATAATTTAAAGTCATTTGCATTTTACAATCCATCATATAAATAGATTATTATTTTAAAAAGGTTTACTAGGATTAATTATTAATTTAAACTATGCACTGCAAATTTATTTAATTTTTACCTCATAGGCCATCTCCTGTCAAGGCAGGGTGACCCAATAAACAAAACATTCACCATTAATCACTCAACTGCTGTATTTCCAGAAGTATGCTGACATCATAATTCAGATTAACCTATGACTGCAACATCCCCACCCCTCCTCCAGAGTGCAGGCACTGTCCTTCCCAACAACAGGACTCAAATCTGGCTAACCAGTTTCCATGAATCCCTTCATAAAAGTTACCTTGCTTACCTTCCAACAGCATGCCCACTGAAAACCACATGTCTCCAATCACTCCTACCTAACATGATCACTCCAGCATGTAATTGGCTATAAAACTCAAGTTTCTTTCACTGAATAAAAATTTTCAAAACCAAACCTAATGACACAATAAAACATAACATACAGTACAGTATTTAGAGAATACAGATCAGACTCACTGGCAACTATCTAACCTAGTTTTCATAGTACCATTTAGAATTTTTTGTACAAAATGTGCTCTTAACTTTTATTATTAACTGTTTTGTCATTGGATAATGAGACCATCACAAATCTAATGATAGCTGAAAATTAATTCATAAATCTAAAAAGGAATTTTTTATAATAATGTATATTTAAGCAAGCCTCATTTTTGTCTATCCTAAATATTTGAGGAAGAACTAATTTAAACTTTAATTAAATCTTCTACTCCATGATCAGTGGAAGTGTATATTTCCATTATATATGTATATACAGTACTGTCAAGTATTTATCCCTGTTGCCTTCAGGGAGTTGGGTCAGCTCATGTTATTATATTAATGGGGAAGTGCTAAACATATAGTGCTGAGGAATAGGAGGTCATTAGGGTTTACTCAAGAAAGGAAAGGGTAGTTCTAATTCTTCAAATGAAAAGCCCTTCACCAGTAGCAAAACACCTTTCCCTTGAAGGATTAGTCAACTCATGAAAATGAATTGACTGAGCAAGGCAAAGAACACTAAATGTCCAGTTGTCCTCCAGGTAATAATGGTTGTAGGTGAACTAGGAATAACACCATGAATGATGCACCTCTAGTTGCCACTCCTTGATCTGCAGACAACCTCCATTAGTATCTCTATTATCAGAGGTCCTGCCACATGTTCACCTTATGTCTCACAAGAAATGATCTGCTGTCAGGTTGAGTTAAAAAACAACACAAATGAAAGCTACATTAGAACAGGGCCAAATGCGATTCCTCTTCCATCTGTCTAGTAGCTGGATTTTATAAAAGGAGAAATACCCCCAAAAATGTAGCCAAGATGAGTGGGAGGTTTTAGATTTGATCATTGAAAAAGAAGAGGAGGTCCAATTCCTCACATACAGAGCTCCTTCACTGTAGTAAGGGGACTCCCAAGGGACACCCCATGTGAAGGGGCCTAATCCTTTAAAATATCACTTAAGGACAAACCTTTCTTGAAGATATTTCACTTGGGATTATTATATTCATGTGGAAGCAGTAAACTCATAAGCTGCTTAGGGAACAGGAGGTGATCCAATTTGATCCAAGGAAGGATAGCTTAAATTCTTTGGCTCAAGAGCCCTTCACCAACATCAGGAGCCTTGCCTGAAGGATTCACCTGCAACAAAGTGTCAAGTGAAAGTGCTTATCTAACTCTTCCTTCCTCCAGCATGATGAAATTCAATCAGAAAGAAATTGTCAGAGATAATCTTGTCCTTATTTGTGTTACTCACAACCAAGTAGCAGTAGCCAAACTAGTTAATCCCTATCAATAGATAACATATGCCTTTCTTATGTGCTCCCATGTACCTATTTCTAGCTAAAGAAGAAAAACTATGCTATGGGTATCCTATCTTCTTTATTTAATCTATCATAAAATTTTGTAAGTAGATAAAGATTGGCGCTGACCTCTTTGCCTCCTGCATCATGAGGACATGACCCTCATCATTGACCAGAACAGCAGCCACAATGTAACACACATTGTCTCGTAGTGTGGGAGTGAAGTCCGCTGGCGTGGATGGGGCCACCCCCTTAGCTGCTGAAATGGTAGTAAATCTTTGTCTATGGGTAGGTTAGGTTAGGTTAGGTTAGGTAAGATTTGCCAAGAAACAAGACAAGTGTTTCCTGACACAGGTCTTAGTCATATGATGCCCCGCCACCTGAGCTTTTGGTCATCTGACTGAGACCTTCCGCTGGCTTACAGGTCTACCCCTATAAATTATGGTTAGTAAATTTATCTCTATGGGTAATGCATCAGGTGGGCAACAGCAAGTAATGCAAGTCACTTTTATTGTGATTAAGAAAATAAGTCACTTTTATTGTGATTAAGAAAATAAGCCTTTAGGGAAAATTATTTTAAATTTCGATAATGTTTGCATTGTGCCCCTTTTTTATATGTGCAGAGTGGTGAAAAATTATGATAATTTAATTCAAGATATTCCAACAAAGCCAAATAGTGTCATTTATACGCAATGGGATTCACTGTATGAATTTTAGTCCACATAATGAATAAAGAAAAATACGTCACAATACCATGACTGAAGACATTCACATTATTATTATTATAATCCAAACTAAGCATTAAACCCACCAGGGTCATACAGTGAGAAATCCACAACAAACCTCCAACTGATAAATTAGACACATGTGCAACTCTTGGGTATCTTTATTGAGGAAACGTTTCGCCACACAGTGGCTTCATCAGTCCATACGTAGGAGAAACTTGAAGAACAGGAGGAGAATGAGTCAATCAGTCCCTCAACCTTGAGTGGATGTGTTCAGTCCATCAAGATTGATGGACTGAACACATCGACTCAAGGTTGAGGGACTGATTACCTCATTCTCCTCCTGTTCTTCAAGTTTCTCCTACGTATGGACTGATGAAGCCACTGTGTGGCGAAACGTTTCCTCAATAAAGATACCAAAGAGTTGCACATGTGTCTAATTTATCAACATGTCGGTTCTCTGAACCATTCATCTACAAACCTCCAACTGGTAAATGGAAACTACAGTATATGACATTTAAGTCGCAACTTGATGATGGTTCAGGATCAACCGGAACAATCTAGTTTCTAATGTCAATATCTAGTTAATGTTAATTAATACGTAGAATTCACCAATGCTTGTTTATCTTCGTATTAACATAGTATTTAGGTTCATATATCTGTATGATTCAGACATTTATCTGGCATCGTAAGATCTAAGGCTAGGCTATTTATGTCCGTGTGTGTGTGTCCATGTGTGTGTCCTTGCATATATGTGGTTGCAGGGGTAGTCATAGCTCTTGGTCCCAACACTTAGCTTGCCACATGATACATATGCGTTGTCATATCTGTTTTTAAAACTATGTATGAAGACTGCTTCCACCACTTCTTCATTGAGATCATTCCACTTCCTGACCACCCTGAGACTGAAGAAGTACTTCCTGATATCCCTAAGGTTCATGTGTCTAACTCAGTTGTGTCCTCAAGTACCTGATTCCCGCCTCTTAGTCCCCCTTTTTTTTTTGTGTATGCATGCATGCGCATAACTCAGGGTTCTGTGAACAAATCTCAGGGTGCTGCGGACAACTCTCGCTGTAACTACAAGGGTTCTGTACATATACAGTGGACCCCCGCTTAACGATCACCTCCAAATGCGTCCAATTATGTAAGTGTATTTATGTAAGTGCGTTTGTACGTGTATGTTTGGGGGTCTGAAATGGACTAATCTACTTCACAATATTCCTTATGGGAAAAAATTCGGTCAGTACTGGCACCTGAACATACTACTGGAATGAAAAAAGTTCGTTAACCGGGGGTCCACTGTATAAGGAATTTGTGCACACATCTTCAGGACCTTGTGCACACATCTATCAGGGTTCTGTACACAACTGTAATTCAATTGCATGCACAACTATCAACGGTGTATCCATGTCTGCCAGAGTAGAGCGTCCCTCTCTCTATTACTGGACAGAGGATCAAGCCTCCATCACTTCACCGCTTCGCACAATAATAATAATAAAATAATAATGCTTTGCACAGTGGTATGTAGGCTGTTGTTTTATACCTACCATGCCAAAAAAATGACCAAGCTCATGCCTCGAACAATTATTATTTGTGGAAAATTTTGAATTTTCCTAAATTCAGCATGTGTAAATTTGAATAATACACTAATTGTGTAATAAAATGTGATGATGAGTTGACCCTTTCGATAAATTTCGAGTGGGGGAGGGGTGTAGAACAGCGGCAGAGTGACACAGACAGGAGAGATGCCATTTCTAACAATCAGGTCCTAAAATCATATACAGTCCACATTATTTTATAATTTACCATTATTAGTATTAATGGTTAATACTGTAATTATTAATTTAATGTCAGGTCAAGCTTTTTTGTGAAAGTGGTAGGGAGTGGGCATCGAGGGAGTGACAGTTCGGCGACTTACTTTGACTAAGTCCCACTTACCTCACCCAAACTAACTGCACATAACAATTCAGGTAATACCCTGTAAACCTCATGCAGTCAATTTCCCAAATTATTATTATAATATTATGATAAGCGCTAAACCCGTACGAGTCATACTGTGCTTAGAGAATAGGCGGCAATTGGTTCAATCCAAGGAAGGGAAGAACAGGTGCAATTCACTGGATCAAGAACTCACCAGCATCAACGTAACTCCCTTGAGGAAGGGAGGTTGCCTAGAATGCTTCTTAAATGATGCATATGGGGAGAAGTGAATCTTTAAAGTATTATTATTATTCTTTCCCAGTTTTAGCTAAACCCTTATATATAGGCTATGCAACACTTTAATACAATCCAACAGAGAAAAAAAATAAAATTAAGGTCCATCATGAGTTCACAGCTGAGCAGTCACCCAGCTAAGAGTTGCTTAAGAGTTGAGCCTCGGTGAACTGCTCTAAGATTATTTTTCGTCAATACAACTGTGCTTACATTGCCACGAGTACACTAAAAGATAACACAATAAGTGTCAGGGACCCAAGACTGTTCAACTGCTTCCCAGCATATATAAGTGGGATTACCAATAGATCCCTAGCTGGACAGGTACCTAGTCAGTACCTGACCAGCCGGGTTGTGGTTCATACGACGGACTACGTGTGGTCAGCAGTAATAGCCTGGATGATCAGAATCTGATCAACGGTGAGGCCTGGTCATGGACCGGGTCACGGGGGCGTTGACCCCGGAAACACCCTCCAGGTATCACTGTAATAATGTTATATTATTCCCCTCCCAGTAACTTTGTATATACAAAGTACTATTTTATCAGTGTGTATTTCCCCATACTTACATTATTCGTGTAATGACTATAGTCCTTCATATATCTGAATGTCATTCCCCCCCCTTGTGTATATAATTGTTCTGATAAATAAAAAGCTGATTATGTTGAGTTTGTGTTACTAAACATATCGGGAGGTGAAGAATCTCGCACCTCCCGGTACTGAGAGTCAAGACCTACTATCCACTATAATCATAGTATTCACAAGATTATATACACTCAATCGACCAGACGTTCTGTTCTCTGCAGACATGAGTCTACCCTTCGGAACCTTCAAAATGACAGGACTGCTGGAAGTAATCGAGCGCTGGATAAAAGGTAGCCCTACAATGTTGTGTATAATAACGTTAATTGAAAAAATCCATAAAGACAAGGACAGAAAGACTCCACAACACCAACCAATGCAATCTGGATCACACTCAACACGCAGTTGAAACGCCGAGTGTGTATTAATACTCTCACATGACTCCACATTCTCAGCGACAGAGCACAGAACTATGGGTATGCATACCATAGACTAGAAAGGAGAATGAATGGGGAAGGCATGGACATGATTGGAGAAAGAGACTACATAGTAGGTACAATTCAGTCTGGAGAACATAAAGTAGTCACTGGAATGATGTATAACCCACCACAGAACTGCAGGAGGCCAAGAAAGGAGTATGAAGAAAACAACAGGGCGATGGTGGACACACTGGCTGAAGTGGCAAAAAGAGCTCACTCGAGCAGCAAAGTTACTGGTAATGGGCGATTTCAACCACAGGGATATCGACTGGGAAAACCTGGAGCCACATGGGGGTCCCGAAACATGGAGAACCAAGATGATGGATGTGGTACTTAAAAACCTCATGCATCAACATGTCAGGGACACTACCAGAGAGAGAGGGGAGGATGAGCCAGCAAGACTGGATCTTGTGTTCACCCTGAACAGTTCAGACATTGAGGACATCACTTACGAAAGGCTCCGTGGAGTTTTGATTATATAGTAGAGTTACAAATGGAGAAGGTAACAAGAACTGAATGGGAAAAGCCAAACTACAAAACGCGGGACTACACAGGTATGAGGAACTTCCTGCAGGAGGCTCAGTGGAACAGAGACCTGGGAGGAAAATCAGTAAACAAGATGATGGAATATGTAGCAACAAAGTGCAAGGAGGCAGAGGAAAGGTTTGTTCCCAAGGGAAACAGAAATAATAGGAAGACCAAAGCGAGTCCTTGGTTTACCCGAAGGTGTAGGGAGGCAAAAAACTAAGTGCACCAGAGAATGGAAAAGGTACAGGAGGCAAAGGACCCAGGAAAATAAGGAGATTAGTAGAAGAGCCAGAAACGAGTATGCACAGATAAGGAGGGAGGCCCAGCGACAGTACGAAAACGACATAGCATCGAAAGTCAAGTCTGACCCGAAATTGCTGTATAGCCACATTAGGAGGAAGACAACAGTCAAAGACCAGGTGATAAGGCTGAGGAAAGAAGGTGGAGAACTCACAAGAAATGATCAAGAGGTATGTGAGGAGCTCAACATGAGATTTAAGGAAGTATTTACAGTGGAGACAGGAAGGCCTCTCTGGGGACAGACCAGATGGGGACACCAGCAAGAAATATACCAACAAGTGTTGGATGACATTACATACAGATGAGGAGGAGGTGAAGAAACTGCTAAGGGACATCGATACCTCAAAGGCAATGGGACCGGACAACATCTCTCCGTGGGTCCTTAGAAAGGGAGTGGATTTGTTGTGTGTGCCTCTTACCACAATCTTCAACACGTCCCTGGAAACTGGGCAACTACCTGAGGTATGGAAGACGGCAAATGTAGTTCCCATTTTTAAAAAAGGAGACAGAAAAGAGGCACTAAACTATAGACCTGTGTCACTGGCGTGTATAGTATGCAAAGTTATGGAGAAGATTATTAGGAGAGTGGTGGAGCACCTGGAAGGGAACAAGAGTATAAACGCCAACCAGCATGGATTCATGGAAGGAAAATCCTGTGTCACAAACCTTCTGGAGTTTTATGATAAAGTAACAGAAGTAAGACACGAGAGAGAGGGGTGGGTTGAATGCATCTTCTTGGACTGCAAGAAGGCCTTTGACACAGTTCCTCACAAGAGATTAGTGCAGAAGCTAGAGGATCAGGCTCATATAACAGGAAGGGCACTACAATGGATTAGAGAATACCTGACGGGGAGGCAACAACGAGTCATGGTACGTAATGATGTATCACAGTGGGCACCTGTGACGAGCGGGGTCCCACAGGGGTCGGTCCTAGGACCAGTGCTATTTTTGGTATATGTGAACGCCATGATGGAAGGGTTAGACTCAGAAGTGTCCCTGTTCGCAGACGATGTGAAGTTAATGAGGAGAATTAAATCAGATGAGGACCGGGCAGGACCTCAAAGAGACCTGGACAGACTGGACACCTGATCCAGCAATTGGCTTCTCAAATTTAATCCCGCCAAATGCAAAGTCATGAAGATAGGGGAAGGGCACAGAAGACCACAGACAAAGTATAGGCTAGGTGGCCAATGACTGCAAACCTCGTTCAAGGAGAAAGATCCTGGAGTAAGTATAACACCGAACATGTCTCCGGAAGCACACATCAACCAGGTAACTGCTGCAGCATATGGGCGCCTGGCAAACCTGAGAACAGCGTTCCGATACCTTAATAAGGAATCGTTCAAGACACTATACACCGTGTACGTCAGGCCCATACTGGAGTATGCAGCACCTGTTTGGAACCCGCACTTGATAAAGCACGTCAAGAAACTAGAGAAAGTGCAAAGGTTTGCGACAAGGTTAGTTCCAGAGCTAAGGGGAATGTCTTATGAAGAAAGGTTAAGGGAAATCGGCCTGACGACACTAGAGGACAGGAGGGTCAGGGGAGACATGATAACGACATATAAAATACTGCGGGGAATAGACAAGGTGGACAAAGACAGGATGTTCCAGGGAGGGGACACAGAAACAAGAGGTCACAATTGGAAGTTGAAGACACAGATGAGTCAGAGAGATATTAGGCAGTATTTCTTCAGTCATAGAGTTGTCAGGCAGTGGAATAGCCTAGAAAGTGATGTAGTGGAGGCAGGAACCATACATAGTTTTAAGACGAGGTTTGATAAAGCTCATGGAGCGGGGAGAGAGAGGACCCAGTAGCAACCGGTGAAGAGGCGGAGACAGGAGCTAAGACTCGACCCCTGCAACCACAAATAGGTGAGTACATGTAATCGTGAAATGGGAAGGAACACACATTACGAAAGCGGTTTACACTTTATATATATTATGATAGGGTGAGGCAAAGTTATGAAAGCCAGGCACATA
Source organism: Cherax quadricarinatus (assembly GCF_038502225.1). Lineage (NCBI taxonomy): Eukaryota > Metazoa > Arthropoda > Malacostraca > Decapoda > Parastacidae > Cherax > Cherax quadricarinatus. The sequence continues at coordinate 5,624,822 of NC_091359.1, read as the reverse complement.
TCATTAGAAAATGGTGCACGGGTAAGGAAAGACGAGCAAATAGATGTGGAAAAGTGATGACATAAAACAGAGCATCTGGATAGCAAGTTCAAGGTCCGTGCGATCAAGACACCCACCCACCCACCTGCCTGCCTTGGAGGAGCAACAGCAGAAGCACATTCCACGCACCACACCTGCTTTCTCGACACCATCCCGTAATGTTAATCTGACATGGTGTATCCTCAAACTGTTGAAGATTTAGCTGCGCAGAGAACAGATAACCACACAATTAACTGTACACAGGGACCCAAATGAAAATAAGTCACATTGACTTGACTGGACTATCTCAAGTTAAATCTATTTAGTGTGCTTTTTACATGTCCATGATACCTGTGTGTCCAAGGCCATTTAAAAAATGGTATAGTATGTACAAAAAAAGTAAAAACTTGCAACTATTATTTTTAAATACGCAAGAATACAGAGGGAGCCAACATTATACATGGATTCAAAAGTTAACATGTTTTTTTTGTCCACCTCACCCATCCTGTGGCTGGAAGTTAAAATATAGGGACACGCAATGGGTCCAGGGACTGAGTTCCAAAGTTCTGCTGACTGAGCAAGTTACAGCAATAACGAGTTGGTTACACAAATAGTAAATTCAGTAACATGGACATTAAAATTAATCGTATTTAATATATTTGTAAAAGCTAAGATGAACATGATGGAGAAGGAAATAGATCGTATATTTGTGTGAAATGCTAAACCCACACACACACACACACACACACACACACACACACACACACACACACACACACACACACACACACATGTGGTCCAGCAACTGGCTTCTAGAATTCAATCCAGCCAAATGCAAAGTCATGAAGGTTGGGGAGGGGCAAAGAAGACCGCAGACAGAGTATAGGCTAGGTGGACAAAGACTACCGACCTCACTCAGGGAGAAAGACCTTAGGGTGACCATAACACCGAGCACATCACCGGAGGCACACATCAACCAAATAACCGCTGCAGCATACGGGCGCCTGGCAAACCTGAGAATAGCGTTCCGATACCTTAATAAGGAATCGTTCAAGACACTGTACACTGTGTAAGTTAGGCCCATACTGGAGTATGCAGCACCAGTCTGGAACCCACACCTGGTCAAGCACGTCAAGAAGTTAGAGAAAGTACAAAGGTTTGCAACAAGACTAATCCCAGAGCTCAAGGGAATGTCGTACGAGGAAAGGTTAAGGGAAATCGGACTGACGAAACTGGAGGACAGAAGGGTCAGGGGAGACATGATAACGACATACAAGATACTGCGGGGAATAGACAAGGTGGACAGAGATAGGATGTTCCAGAGAGGGGACACAGGGACAAGGGGTCACAACTGGAAGCTGAAGACTCAGACGAGTCACAGGGACGTTAGGAAGTATTTCTTCAGTCATAGAGTTGTCAGCAAGTGGAATAGCCTAGCAAGTGAATTATTATTATAATCAAGGGGGAAGCACTAAACCCGTAGGATTATACAGCGCCTATGGGGGGATGGAAGGCATTCAGGCTTAATTCAGGGAACTGGAGCACAGATCCAATTCCCTAGATCAAGAGCCCCTCACCAGCGTCAAGGAGCCTTCCTTGAGGGGCTAGCAAGTGAAGTAGTGGAGGCAGGAACCATACATAGTTTTAAGAAGAGGTATGACAAAGCTCAGGAAGCAGAGAGAGAGAGGATCCAGTAGCGATCAGTGAAGAGGCGGGGCCAGGAGCTGAGTCTCGACCCCTGCAACCACAATTAGGTGAGTACAATTAGGTGAGTACACACACACACACACACACACACACACACACACACACACACACACACACACACAGCTGGGAGATGAAAACTCAGATGAGTCACAGGGATGTTAGGAGGTAATTCTTTAGAGTCGTCAGGGAGTGGAACAATCTGGAGAGTGATATAGTGCAGGCAGGATCCATACATAGCTTTAAGAAAAGGTTCGATAAAGCTCATGGACCTAGCGGCGATCAGCGAAGAGGTGGAGCCAGGAGCTATGAATCGACCCTTGCAACCACAAATAGGTGAGTACACACACACACAGGATGCGTTGTCGACGGAATGCTATATATATATATTTTTTTTTTTCGCTGTGTTAAATAATGGATGGTTTACTAAATAAGGTACTGAAAACCGGATACCAGGAGCTTAGCTCTGCTTCTGTATCAATAAATAGTTATCACACGTAGTGATCCTGCATGGATGGCCCCAGGGAAGCACAATGTTACTAGACTGGCTGAGAATATTAATAATACACAGGCAAGAAAGATAATGATGCCATTATCGGCAAAACCCGATCATAGAATCATTAGAAAATAAAATTAAATGAAACTCATATTTAAATTGTAATCTAACGTTTGCCTGCAGGACTGAAGCAACTACCTGGCACTTTGTCAGGAATTTATTTTGCTGGAACCTACATCTCTCTCACCACTGAAGAATTACCATTTAGTCTACTGGAACATGTAATACTAGGTAGTAAAGAATTGCCATTTAATAGCTTAAAACTAGACACCTTTTAACCTGCACATTTTCAAGTAAGATTTATCGCTTGTTCGCTCTAGGCTAGAATACTGTACACTAACGGCCCCATTCAAGGCAGTCGAAACTGCAGACCTGGAGAATATACAGAGAACTTTCACAGCATGTATAAGTACGAGAAAACACCTAAATTAAATTACTGGAAACGGCTGAAGTCCCTTGATTTGTACTCCCTGGAACGCAGGCGAGAGAGATGCATAAAAATATACACTTGGAAAATCCTTGAGGGACTAGTCCCAAATCTGCTCACGAAACTCACCACCTACGAAAACAAAAGACTTGGCAGGAGACGCAACATCCGCCCCAATGAAAAGTAGGGGCGCCACGAGTACGCTAAGAGACAACACAATAAGTGTCAGGGCCCTCTAAAGTCAGTTCCTGACCAGCCGAGCTGTGGCTCATACGTCGGTTTACGTGTGGCCAGTAGTAATAGCCTAGATGATCAGGCCCTGTTCCACCGCGAAGCCTGGTCACGGACCGTTCTGCGGGGGCGTTGACCCCTGAAACCCCCTCCAGGTATACAAGCACTGTTAAAAGGACAAACGAGCACACTTGGTAAGACGACTTCTAAAGGACTGACAGGTACATTGTTGATAAGAGTCGAGGACAGGACAAACTCGTTAAATAGAGTACAAAAGAACCGATGGATACATTGTTAGTGAGAAGAGTACAAATGGACTGATGAGCACATTTGACGAGAATAGTACAGAAAGGACCGGCGACCACATTGGTGGAGTACACAAGGACTGCAGAGCACACTTGGTAAGAAGAGTACTAAATGACCGATGGCCATATTGTTATTGAGAGTACAGAAGGACGCGCGTGACAGAGAAAAAGAAAAGACAAAAAATTACTAGTTTCTTCATTGCTGACATGCCGTTGGAGTTCCGTCGAGTTGCCAACACGCTCAAGTATTGTGCCTTCCCTTCAGGGCCTACACCACAAACCTCTTACATGCTCAATGGTTGACTTTAAATTGTTGTGGTCCCCTCAGTCATGCCCTAATGTATGCGAGGATAATATAAACAAATAATCCATGGACACTGCGGTTAGTGTAGGCTGCATGGCAACTTTTCAGCATACTTGTGTGACCAGCTCCATCAAACAAGAATGGCAGTGTGAATGACTCCGCAATCCTCTTCCAGTCATCATGTAAGAAATAGCTTGTGTATCTATTTAGTAATCAGATACACAGACAAGCGTACCAGATGCTTACACAAAACAAATTAATAAATGTGGAATGAGAAAGTGCCAACGTTTATTATTATCACGAAAAAGCGCTGAATATAACATTGTCATATAGCACAGGAAAAATAGAAAGCAATCACCTTTGATCCGAGAATGGGGAGAGTAGGTCCAATTCTTTTGATCAAGAGGAGCCCCTCTTATTTCTAATGCGGTCCATGGTATTTCCGGAGAGATGTTAATTTCCAAGTAACATTAACTCCAGCCTTGTTGGAATGAAACATTCAGAACTGCCATAACTACCGGTACTTAGGGCACAGTGAAATGCATGACGATATCCTTATCACCTTACTGAAGTCTTCCAGCTCATTTTGACAGATTTCATTGCCTGATTTACGGAACCCATCCTGTGTGATAGAACATGATAGAAAAACATAACTAGCTTTTGTTTCAATGGTATTACTCAAATGGAATAAGGTTGCAGCACACTGCTGATGTACCCAATTTTCATTTTAAAAATCAGTTTATGTAATTTGGTTATTGGCGGTTAACTATACGTAATACTGGTTAATCAAGGTAACCTAACTTTGAATGACGAACATTAATTTCCAGCTTAGATTGTGCAGAACATGCAAATACAAACTGGAAAACTCATTTTCTATCTATAGGACAGATTGCTTTGTGATGGTATGAGAGGGCAAGGCAAGGTAACTGATCTTCCCTACAGAGCAAAAGATGCTTAGGTTATTCCGGTATCAATAAAAACGTATCGCAACTTCATTTGTTGTGTTCGTGTGCAACGAAGTAATGCACAAATCGCGAAAAATGTGCATTCCCGCTAAACTGTTGGCACCTGCAGAAATCGGTCTCTTTAATGGTGTAGAGAGAATGAAGTTGCCAACTCAGGATACTGGATCGACTAGATAACACATTGAATGATTTCATGTCTATAGTGTGGTCTGTTGCTTCAGTGTTGGTGTATGGCACTATATGGGGTGTTATTGTTCTAATAGATG